>NC_089747.1:52779503-52797003 GCF_040412425.1 Macrobrachium rosenbergii
CTTCGAACAACGACTGTTGGCATTTATTGGTACCAGAGATCTGTTGGCTACGGGGATGTATATACCCACGAATATATTAAAATGGTAAAAACATTGTCCACATAATCTTGTGTCTCTTTGAAATGGCATTTCCACACTGAGAGAGAGTTTAGGTCTGACATTACTCGATGACTGTTATCGTGGAATGAACAAGACAGAATAGTCCTCATTATTCATCTTAGCCTTAATCATTTCAGGAGAGAGAGAGAAACAAAAATAATGCTTGGTGTATTTTCCTTCCTTTTTGAAACTTCCACATGCATAGAAATAATCTTATAAAACTGAGAGGAAAACTGTAATGACCTGTTTATGGTTCTAACTGCACTTAGTTCTACTGTTGACAGAAAGAGAAAAGACTGTGATAAGATTTCCACATAAATGCATATATTTATTATCAATAAAGTACCAAATGTCTGACATGACGCAAAAATCTATTAGTAAGGTTTTATTTTTGGGGGGAAGGGTAAAAGTTAAAGACGATATTGAAATGCCCATAGGCACAGGAGAAATATCCCTGATATGACTGCTCAAACCATGCTTGAAATCCTCATTTATCATTGTCGCATTGTTTGACTCTGAGAAGCGTAAAAAAAAAACACTTTCTGTTTCAGCGAAGTAAGCTATTGGGGAATGTAAAAACAATCACCGTTTACTGCTATTCTGTGACCCTATTTACAACGTACTTAGAGATTGTAAAGGGGCTGTTTTACGCAGCAGTAACATCCATCGTATTGAGAGGGAGATGCTTACGCATAAAACGGGAGCATTAAGGTTTATATAGGCGCACTTTGGGCGTCAATATGAATTTCAAAGTGTAGAAAGATAATGTTTGTTTTCGTTCTCGTTTGCCTATTTCTCTCTTGTCGAAAAAGCTGCTATATTTCTGTCAGATATACCCAAAACTATTTCGAAATGCGATGAAACAACAACAATAATAATAATAATAATAATAATAATAATAATAATAATAATAATAATAATAATAATAATAATAATAATAATAATAATAATAATAATAAAACCATATTACTGGGATACTTGTTTGTCTTAATAATATGCTCACTTTGAATCGTACAAATTAATTTTACTTTCGATAGTACCTTCATAAAAATGCGATGTATTTTATTTTTTCGTTAATCTTGCCAAAGTATGGCAACCTTACTAAACAATAATGTTTACAATGCCACGTAAATAAACCCCGATTTCTCTAGACAGAGATGCCAGGTCAAAATATAATCATACTTCATGACTTTTAGGTTACTGAGTCATGCAAATTTACATCATTAACATTTTTACCATGTTGAATGGTATTATTATTATTATTATTATTATTATTATTATTATTATTATTATTAGTAGTAGTAGTAGTAGTAGTAGTAGTAGTAGTAGTAGTAGTAGTAGTAGTAGTAGTAATGAAATCTGATTGGCTGACTCCTTGTGGGTTCCTGATTATTTTCCATTAAGTAACTTTGATGTGTTCATGGTCAGAGGTCAATGAAAGCCAAAACCATGGCTGCCACGTTTATCCTAGAGGTCAGTGGTCCCCAGAATTCGGAAGCTGAATGAAATGGACTTCGAATTTTGACCTTGACCTATTTTCCAGTATCACAGGTCAAATATGTCAAAAGATTTATTTTCTTAGATTTTAATAAAATTCATTATGCAAGCATTTTGGTATAGCTCGTAATTTTCTCATTTATATTTTTTTCACGTTTACATATTTTTTTACTCAAAATAAGGGACACGTGAAAAGCTCACTGATATCTAATGTCACCAATATCAAGGCGTTAGGAAATCTTGCAACAATGTAGAATATCCCTAACAATGTATAATATATTCTTTACCTGAATTTTTTATGCCTAGAGAGAAATGTGAGCGTTCAAGTGAAAGTTCTGTTTAAAACGGAAACACGGATATCGTAGTGTTTATCTCTAGATAAAATATACACGTTAAAGATGAATTATACATGTCCAGATGAATTATACATGCCAACAATAACTTGATCTTTTAAATTCTCATAAATGTTTCATGCGAAGTGAGAGTGACTCTTGGAAATTTAATTTGTGAACAGCGATAACCTTTTAGCCATATTCTTGCTAAATTGTTTTGAGATTTTGTAATAACAACTGATGTATTTTGTAGACTGCCCTTTTAATTGGATAAAAAAGGTGTTTTAATTTATTTTCGCTTGGAAATAAACAAAATAAATTGTAACTAATTTTACACGACTGACGTCATTTTACGTCATTCATTCTGTGGATTGTTTCAGTTGCTCTGCATCTTCCATCCCCGTCCCCTTCCCTCTCCCTACCCTTTCCCTTCCTCCTCCTCACCCCTCCCATCCCCTTCCCTCCCCTTCCTCTACCATCCACTTCCTCTCCCCCATCCCCTTTCCTTCCTCCCATCCCCTTCCCTTCCCTCCCCATCCCCTTCCTCCCCTTTCACTCTTTCCCCTCCCCTCCCTCTCCTTTTTCCCCCTTCCCCCCCTACCCTACTCTCCCCCCTTCCTCCTCTCCATTCCCCCCCAGCCCCCTACCACTTCCCCTTCCCTCTACCAACCACTTCCCCTTCCCCTCCCCTTTTCTCCCCATCCCCTTCCCTTCCCCTCTCCCTTTGCCCCCATCCCCTTCATTCTTCCCCCCCCTTCCCCCTCCCCTCTTCCTCTCCCCCCTACTCTCTCCCCCCTTCCTCCTTTCCATTCCCCCCCAGCCCCCTTCCTCTTCCCTCCCCTTCCCTCTACCATCCACTTCCCTCCCCTCCCCCCCTCCTCCCATCTCCCTTCCCTTTCCTTTCCTTCGCCTCCCCTTCACTCTTCCCTCCCCCCCTCCCCTCCTCTCCCCTCTCCCCTTCCTCCTCCTCTCCCTTCCCCTCCTCCCAGCCCCCTTCCCTCTACCATCCACTTCCCCCCCCCTTTCCTCCCCATCCCCCTTCCCTTCCCTTTCCTTCCTTCTTCCCTTCACTCTTCCCTCTCTCCCCCTCCCCTCCCCTCACCCCTACCCCTTCCCCCATCTGAGTATTCCTTCATGTGCGCACGAGAGAGAGAGAGAGAGAGAGAGAGAGAGAGAGAGAGAGAGAGAGAGAGAGAGAGAGAGAGAGAATCTTTGATATTACATTTCTTATGATCTAACTAATTCACGCGAGGAGACACATTAAACATGAAATATCTCATCAGATATTTTAAACAATATTAAATCCAACATAAGCTTAAAAACTATTTTAAACTATAAAATCTCATTAAAATATTTGAAAAATACTTAAAAGTACATTTTAGTAAAATATCATCACTCACAACCAAATGGCAACACCGCCTCTAGCTTTAAAAAGGGGAGAGCCATTTAAACTCCGTTGAATCAAATAGCTCAGTTCAGTTTGAATGAATACCTTTAAATTCTTCCCGGCAAACGAATGGTTTAAATCACCCCTACCCCTCCCGCCATTCATTCAGCGGACACCTAATCTTCGGAACCCTATCAGGGCATTTAAATCGCTCCTGTGGTTCACTGTAACGGGGCTCTTGATTAGCGAGTTTAAATGCCGTCGTTATGTGTTTAGGGCGCGAAAAAAAAAAAAATTTTAGGCCGATGTGATTTCGTTATTGATTTTTTATATAATTTAAGAAGTAACGTGTCTTCTTTCGTCTCTATGTTATTGTTACTAGTACATTATTGCGAAAATTTATTTGTAATTTCACTAAATATATATTTTCCTAGCAACACAGGATATTAGACGCTGCATTCATATTATTTTGCAACAGCGGTGAGTATACTATACTGCTCGCTATTTTCGGTAGACTTTGTGAGTTAATTTGGAAATTTTTTTTTTTCATTTATTAACATTCAATTCTTATGAGTATTTACAAAAAGCATGTATAATATTACTTCGTATCCTATACTTTACTTAACATAGTGTGGGGCCGAGTAACGTGACTGGAACTGCGGCCACACTTAGTATTTTGCATAGACTTTCCTTTAAATAATATTTAATCACTTGGCATTATCTTTCTCTTTAACAACCTTTCCTTTGAGCTGGAATATTTTGCGTGGCTTCTGAGGTGTAAGCTAATGTTTATAATTCCATTTTGCATCGTCATGTAAAGTCTAAGAGGGCCGTATTGAATACGAATCTGCTATTTCTAGGGCGTGAAGATAGAATTCATTATGACCTTCCTTTCTCTCCTTTTTTCTAAGTAGAGAGGGAGGGAGGGAGGGGTGGTGGGAGGAGGAGAGATTAGCTGTTTATATAAACTGGTGCGTAATGTTCATTAAAATTTTCAAATGGAAACGTTTGCTAACCTTCACACGGAACTTTAAGTAAGTGACACGTCAATTCCAAAACTAAAATTCATTTCTCGTCATAATGTGGTTCGGATTCCACAATAAGCTTTAGGTCCCGTTGCTAGGTAACCAGTTGGTTCTTTGCCACGTAAAATAAATCTAATCCTTCGGACCAGCTCTAGGAGAGCTATCAGCTCAGTGGTCTGGTTAAACTAAGATATCCTTAGGTACTACGCGTATTTAAAGTAGAACGACCCTTAACGCGGCAAAAGTCAAAATAATGTAAACAATTAAAAAACGTATAGATTTTTTTTTGCATAATCGACATTTCTATCTAACTGCAATATCTTCTGTTGAAAAATGGCTTTAATCCGTGGAATTTACCCATCGAGACTGATTGATTTATGGAAATTTACAAAAATCCAAAAACTGGGGTGCTATCAGTGCTTTAAACAGTGACAAGAGGGAGCTGGAGATGTTGGACAGGAAAACTGAAGACAGTGGACTGGCGATAAAGGAAAATGCTAAAAAGTGAGTGCAGCTAAGGACTGAAGGGACAAAGCAAAATACTGTACCTTCAGTAAAGTCTACAGTGCACCACTGAAGGATATATCCCTCTAAGGGAGGTACCCATTAAGAGTTCCGCAAAAAACTCCTCCCAAGGACATCAAGATTAACCAACAAGAACGGCAGATATATCAACAAATAATGTCAGAATCAATTTGCAAATGGAACTTTTACAGCACAATTTGTCCACTGAGACTCTTCTGATATAATTACTGAGAGGATTTAGAACCTCTAGTTTGAGGTCATCAGTCAATATTTTACGACCCTTTTCCCAACACCTGCCGTCATGATGGTAAAGAGTTTAAACTTGAAAAGATAAAATGTTTTTCCCTCGTTTCTGGGATGAAAAGGCGATTTAATTTATGAAGAGCAATTAATAATTTCTTTCATGAAAGCACGAGCATGTACAGTATACATACATATACATATATATATATATATATATATATATATATATATATATATATATATATATATATATATATATATATATATATATAAGAAAACCTCGATGGCTTGGTTGGTAGAGTGGCAACCACAGACTTCATAGAAGCCTGTGGCGAGGTTCAATCCCCGCAGCCAACCAGTCAGAGGCGGAAACTCTGCTATCCGTGTAGACATCCCGGGATTACGTATGTAATCAACGGATAGGTTTGCTGAAAGCAAATGGATGTTGCAGACTAATACACACATAAACAAAGCCACTCCAACATCTTTTAAAAACATAACAGACACCTCACACGTCTCGAACTGTCGGACTACCCGCCCACTTCTCCTCGTGCTGCTGGGAGAAAGGGAGCGGGGTTTCAGTAATACATGTACACGTTCGGTACCGGGGTCTAAGCGATGTCAGGCAGGGCAGCCGGTCGAGGTTACGGCCTACCCCACCGCCAAATCAAAGTCCTTCAAAGAAGGCACCGTGCTTACCCCATATAAAAATGGGTATAAAAGCACGTTAAAACGAAGAAGAAGAAGATATATATATATATATATATATATATATATATATATATATATATATATATATATATATATATATATATATATATATATATATATATATATACTATACCATACTCATCGGTTTTGCTAGATAAAACTGCTTAACACCATCAATATATTAGAAAACTACAAATCCTCGAGAAAATAAAATACCATAATGAGTAAAGAGTTCAGATATAAACAGCCTGCAAGCCGGAGGCTAACGGTTTTTCCTCCTAACCAGAAAACTTTGTGAATTCAGTACTGAAAATATTTCTTAGAAATGTTCACAACTGGAAACCCACAATCATTAAGATATTCTACGAGTATTTCAAATGTTTTCTGGTGCATAAAATCATCATAGATTTCGGAAGCATGATATTCCCTCGCCTATAATAAATTCTACCTGCGAAAATAAAATGGGCCATGAATACTAAATTAAGACTGAGGCGCTTCATAAACCGCAAAGAATTCGGGAAAATCATCGGTTTCGGCTGAAAAATGCGCCTTCCTTCCTGATTTAAAAACGGCTCATTACGCGAATTTCAATGAGTACTGAGTATTCTGAACTCAGCTGTGGTTGCTCAGTCACACCTTATATTAGGTCATCAAAATTTTGCATATGAAGCTGTTCTTTCTCTCTTTCCTTCTTGAAATCTTCCGCTGAAAGCCATTATGGACAGAGTAAACAGACTATAAACCCAAGGGGCTCCAAATGGAAATCAGCGTACAGAGAGAGAGAGAGAGAGAGAGAGAGAGAGAGAGAGAGAGAGAGAGAGACCGGTTATAGGGAAATTTTATAAAAAAAAATAAATATGGGGACAGAAAATAAAGCCGATGAGCCTGAAATTCAGGAGACGTTCGCAGAGAGCAGGAATGAATTTGCTCCTCGCTTAAATATTTATAGATCAGAAGATTCCGCAGCTGCACTAGCTTCAATATTCTACATTTTAGCTGTAGCCAAGATAAAACTCTTAGCAACTCCTGGCAAACTTCCTATTTATTTCACTAAAGCACGGCAATGAACATACATCATGAAGGTCGGATTTGATAATTATTATAAGTTTTATTATATTAAACTGTTAACTCCACAATTATCCTCACGTCCCCCGCTAATTCCATTTGCCATTCAAAACCGTTCTTGGCTCCATCACCAAATCATTCCACCCCTTTGCCTCTGAATCGCTGTGTGAGCGAAACCGTCCTTGATTAAAGTAAAATGCCTCAAGTACTCACACAGGAGGTTTAATAAAACCGTCGGCAATGTCCCTCTGGCCCGGAAGCTCGAATTTACCACAGCGCGGATAAAACTGGATTTTACGTCGGTGATTACGACGGCCTTTGCCTCGAATTATGCTAAAAGAATAAGCACGAGAGAGGAATGCTAATGGGAGCCTTTGGCAAAAGCATTTGCTGTTATTATGGGAAACATTAAATCGCCATTGTGTATGATACGGACACGACAGATCCACGGATACGCGAAAGTTCCCTGTCTTGATTGATTTTGGTGTTGACTTTTTATCAGGTACAGCAGTTGCCCCTTTTACGAAGTAAACTTCAAACAACGTGTTTTATGAAGAAATTTCAAGCTTTCTTGTAGGTGAAATATTTAAAATTATATTATTTACCAGTTTTCAACCGGTCAAGGAAGAAAAATAGTAAAAAGAATAAAAGAAGACAGTACTCGATATTACCTTTTGACTTACGAACATACACACACACACACACAAATATATATATATATATATATATATATATATATATATATATATATATATATATATATATATATATATATATATATATATAAATATATATATATATATATATATATATATATATATATATATATATATATATATATATATATATATATATATAGTTAGGAACGACATTAATACAATATATTAAACTCTTAATAGATGCATACAACAAAATGGCGCGCCTTTACTTGTATAATGTTAAGACATCATGTAAACCACGAGTAAAGATAAAAAATTTCATTCATCACGCTCTCTCTCTCTTTTTAAAGGGTTCTTTAAAAAATTATATATTGCTTATATATACCTATATACATTACATACCTACTAGAATTGTATTATTCTCTCTATTCTAATGTATTACTTTCTCGCTTGTTCGCTCTAGTCTCGATTAAATGCGCGTACATATCCCGCATACTTTCATCAGTGACTAAATGGACATAAATACCCCTCATACTTTCATCAGCGAGAGAGAGAGAGAGAGAGAGAGAGAGAGAGAGAGAGAGAGAGAGAGAGAGAGAGAGAGAGAGAGAGAGATCTTCGAAAGCAAAGTATAAGGCGGAGTTCTAAACTCATCTCCTGAAAGGAATGGATAAATGAATAAGCCCTGAGATGAAAACCTTTATCCTAGGAGGCTTGAAGAAGAAGACAAAAATCTCTTTGAGCGAATTCTCCACGAAAGTCACCGTCTCTTAGCTCAGCTTAGTATAAGGAAAGTTATAGAAGGTGGAATGATACAATAGTTACAAGGCTAATGGCGCAATTTGAGGCATTTAGAGAAATTCTTCTTATAGATGAAACATAATTTTTTTTTTTATTTTACATTTCCTGTGTCCAAGGAACCTCGTTCGCTCGCTCTCTCTCTCTCTCTCTCTCTCTCTCTCTCTCTCTCTCTCTTTATGATGAAAGTATGCGTGTAGATGTATGTGCATTAAATCTAGACTCCGGCGAACTAACGAGAAAGTAATATATTGAAACAGACAATCTATATATACATATTATATATATGTGTGTGTGTGTGTCTATAAGTTCGTTTCACTACGTGACATGTAGTGTTTTTGCGGCATTCAGCGCAATTCAGCACATGCAGCTCACAGGTTAATGCTGGATGATCTGCGAAGCTCAGCAGGGACTGCCCGAGCGAGGGTCACCTGGAATACGGGCCTGGGAACGGAAGTGCCCGTCAGCATTATGTCTCGGAAGTTCTAGAAGCTCGGTCTGGCTTGAACTCGAAATATGAGTGTGCCGTGAGGAGGGCGTTCGTACGTTTTCTGTTGGGTAAAGTGATTTGAAGTGTATATAAGTGCTGAGCGCTTTTGTGAAAGGCTATACATTCGATTTGGAGGAGCCGAGTGAGAAGGACTCTCTCTCTGGGACCAAATTCCTTGCTGGAAGGGTGAGTGTTGAAAATAAACAATAATTTCACATTTTAGTGGCCTATTATTTCGTTACCATTTCTTATCACTTATTTCTCTGTTGTGTTGTGGACTGTCACAGGCTAAGTCTAATGAGAGATGTTTCTCTCTCTACAGATGTTTCATGAAAGTGCTCATGGAAGCCACGCACAGCCATAGTTAGCCATGCAAAGTCATTCACAGGGACTTGGCCACTTAAGTGAACTGGTGACATAAAGACATGTAAAGTTAAAATGGAGAACACTTAGGGACTGGATGGGAGAAGGAAATTAATCCTACACTTTATCTTCATATTGTGACTGATTAATGGGTTTGGGAAGTGGTTCAGTAATTTTCTATTATCAAATCACTTTTTTAACCTGACTTATGTTGGTTTTACAAAATAAATTATTTTAGTAAACCAGGTCTGATTTACACACATTAGATACAGTGCATTTAGTTTCACGAGAGAGAGAGAGAGAGAGAGAGAGAGAGAGAGAGAGAGAGAGAGCAACGCTCGCCCACGACTACCAACACTTCAAGGGTAAGTGTTAACAATCTGTTTACCTTATACCACACACAAACAAACACAAACATACATATACATATATATATGTGTGTGTGTGTTTGTGTATCTGTTTGTATATTAATACATATACAGTATATACATACATATATATATATATATATATATATATATATATATATGTATATATATATATATATATTTATATATATATATAATATATATATATATATATATATATATATATATATATATATATATATATATATATATATATATATATATATATATATATATATATATATATATATATATATATATATATATAGAGAGAGAGAGAGAGAGAGAGAGAGAGAGAGAAGAGAGAGAGAAAAAAAATCTTAAAAGTAAAGAGTTCTACCAAAAGGGAGAACAACCTGAGACATATACAACGTTTTTTCTATCCTCTTCAAACGAATCACCATTCCTGCAAAACACTGATCAATGAGGGCCGTTTGAAAAACGTAATTGCAAACAAGCTGTTTCGAAGCTAATTTGTTGACGGTGATCCTATGGAGTCCATTTCTCCTAATACTTGAACTTAGAAGCTCTATGACATTATTTGTTTATATCTGTCGCCTGTTTTCAGAAATTTGGAATATAGATTTTTAACATATCTTTACCTGGAAGAGACATTTTTTCTTTTCTTTTTCTAGGAATAATAATTGCGACATTAGCATACTTAGACCTAGACAATGCAATGTGATATTCGTGCACAGACACAAAGCTCTCATCAATTTCCCGTGAACATTACAGTATACGATAGTATGTCTTAGGTTTTAAAGATGCTAAAAATAACTTTGAGAAACCCTAGAACTTGACCTTATTTCCAAGCCTCAAATTTGGCAGTGGAGAGGCGATTTCTTGAGGCAGGGCGCATTATGGCACGTAGCCTCTCGTGTCACATAATTCACAGCAGCTGTTTCAAGTTTGTGATGCCTTGCGTAAATAATTCTTAGGAAACGTCGGTTATTGGTTCCGCAACATTCTGCAGCAGAGGCTGCTGTAAAATTTCAAGTTTTGCTTTTCTTGTAAAACTTGATCCAGTACGATAAAATACTTGTTTTTATTAACTCGGCAATTTAAACGTTGGTGGTATTTTATTGCGTAGAGTTAATACTTTTCCAGCTCTAATCGCTTTGATACAATAAGATTATAGCAAGGTCTGCATTCGTTTGTCATCAAAATTATATATGTTTTTTTTATTATTTTTTTAGAATAAACATACGACAGACAGACACACACATATATATACGCACACATACACATACACACACACATATATATATATACTGTATATATATGGTCATACCTAAACATATTTAGGTAGGAAAAATTAAGATGCACTTAAAAACCAGGTGTGATCAACAGGGAATTCGTGACATCACTTCGGCTATTTAAAAGATTTTTCGGTAAAGAGATGAAAAAAAAAGTAAGTGAAGATACTTTTTCACTGAGTGATTGGTAAGCACCGGCGAGAGGTTCGCTGACTGATCTAATTCGCGTTAGGAAATAATCTCTCTCTCTCTCTCTCTCTCTCTCTCTCTATATATATATACATACACACACACACACACACACACAAACACACACACACACACACACACACACACACATATATATATATATATATATATATATATATATATATATATATATATATATATATATATATATATATTATATATATATAAATATATATATATATATATAATTTTCCTAAGATAGTATAGATATTATTAAAAGGCTATAAATAAAAGTGCCAAACTCCATCGAATTGAAAGGTCCACATAAATAAGGAATTATTTACATGACTGGAACAAAACAATAAACTCTGAATACACAAAACATGACCAGCTGTCCAAGGGATATTACAGTTTATATAAAAAATTTAAACGTTTTACAGGTTGGAAACAAACTTCCTCCAGTAAAATGAAAACGATACTAATTATGCAACTGAGGGCTTCACATCACAGACCACACTGTCGTTTTGCTCTGGTATAATGAGCCATGACTGGATGACTAATTAAAAGATTTATCATCCCGATAAAATTTAGAAGTGAGGTTAATGAAAAGTGGTACTGTATATACGTGATAGAAAAAGTCTGGAAATATACCAAATGCCATTTATGAAATAGTAACACATACATACAAACACACTCATATATATATATATATATATATGTCACGTTTTGTGTTTGTGTCTGTGTGTCCGTGCGTGTGCGTGTGGATGAGAGGTTGAGTGCGTTGATAAATGGACAGTAAGTTTAGCAGATAAATATATTTCTATTCCAACAGTATTCCGTATCCATTACCAGTGGTTAGAGGAATATATTAAGAAATTCATGAAGAGATCCTGAAAAAAACGAGCGGCAATTATTATTATTATTATTATTATTATTATTATTATTATTATTATTATTATTATTATTATTATTATTATTATTAGCTGAACTCATATGAAAAGAACAGACAGTTTCGCACACGAAAATGATTATTAGATTTTTTAATATTTACAACAATTTTAAACGACAGGAGCTTAAAATGGCTTATACGTGCAAATGGAAACCAAGGTCTATAGATTAAATGGAAACGAACCAGGGATTTCCCATAAAAACAGAAAGTTCCGAAGAGAGTGTGACGACACACCAGAAATTTGTAAATACAAGTTTATAAAGAATCTTTTATTTTTACATACCGCTTCGTCGAAAGGGCGCTAAGAAAAATTAAGACTTAATTGCAATTACTGAAGCGAGGAGCAAAAAGGTGGTGTGAAAAAGTTTTCTTTCATTTTGTAGTGGTGTTTTTGTTTCGCATATCTGCAATTGAATACTTGGAGCAACGACCGAATAGAAAATGAGACAAAATTCTGAAAGCTTTATCACCAGCTTCAATATTGCAAATGTTATCATTCCAAAAAGATTTAATATCACCACAAAACCGAATACACTTTTTTCATTGACTTTTTGCAGTTCCAGACACTGCTTCATTAGAGAGAGCAATAATTGTCAACGATTTTACCCAGGGTAACCAGATAATAAAAAAAGCCAGTGGTTAAAATCCAGGTTTAACGTTTTGGTTATGATATTAATTCTACTCATATTATTGGTCTTTTCTTCTTACAGAAGAATATTAATTTAAAATAAAAGTAAAACACAATTAACACGATTCTTGCTCCAGTTATTCTTTATGTAATAGCTACACATTTCTTACCAGAGACGCAGTGCTTGAAAGAATACTCTTAATATATTTGCCTGTTTACCATAGACGCCATATCTGCTGAAGGGTAAAGTAAATGTGTTTGTTTTTAGCAAGGTGCTTCTGCAAATAGTGTGTCGTTTTTTAGCATCATGTGTAACATTCTTCAGTTTACTAGTTTTATTATAGCTACAACTGAAATGTGGAATAGTTTTCCCAGCACAGTCATTTAGTGCTCTGGCCTCCAAATATTTAAGCAAGGAGAAATTTCATTCCTGCTTTCAGCTGACGTCCCCTGAATATCAGGTGCATCAGTTTTATTTTCTGTTCCCTCACATTTCTTTATTAATCACCTTTTCCTATAACTTGTTTCACTCTGCAGACTGATTTCCCTCTGGAGCCCTCTTGGCTTTATTATCAGTCTCTTGACTTGGTCAATAAGAGTTTCCAGGTGAAGATTCAATGAAAGAAAAAGATAGAACTGAAGTCTGAATAAAATTCTTATTCAGTTATATAGTTTCTTTAACCTTCCACAAGATATTAATCATTTTTATAGGAAATAAACACTACATATAAAGATTCTTTTAGGCTGTTTGTTCGATAATCTGTGGATTAAGAATCCTTCAACAGTTGTTTGACAAATAAATAATTCATTAGTATAAGATTTACTTTATTGATTCAAATCCACATACGATGTTGTTACTTTTGGCAACCCGGTCAAGTGCACCATTATAGATCGTAGAATACAAACCGGAAAGTATAAGAGTGATGAAATAGCATTCCAAATAGTTTTCTATAAACAATGGAAACAGCAAATAAGAAAATTCAACCACAGGCAGTCATTATCTTGTTCAGATAACCCAGATATTATATTCATTTTATAGACAGAAAGAATCAAAATTTGGAACATAATTTACACATTCAGTCAACATTCATACACAAATAAATGTTAAAACTTATTGATATGACTATGATTACTGTGTTCGTAATGATGAGCAGAAATATCTATCTATCTATATATATATATATATATATATATATATATATATATATATATATATATATATATATATATATATATATATATATATATATATATATATATATATATATATTCCATCAAAGGCCATTGAATCTAGTATGTGAAAACTAATGCACAATTTACTGCTTCTGATTGTCACTAATTTATTTGCAATTAATTAATATCCGGACGAGATAACTGAGTACTAAATTGTTATAACCGAACTACAGGCTCCATCACATATTATGAAATCAACGTTGCGCCACAGTACTGAAATTCATGGAATAAATGACAGTTTAAGCTATCAATCCATCTTCTCTGATGTAAATCCCCCTGGTTTGTTATGGAATTAGAAATACATTTACAGTACACGAAACTGAAAATATTCATATTATGATACATCAAGTTTCCTATTTCCTAGGAAAATTTATTTAAAATCTCTACTCATTCGTAAGATTTCCTTCCAATTTGAATATATAAATTATATATAAATAGACACACACACACACACACACACACAAATATATATATATATATATATATATATATATATATATATATATATATATATATATATATATATATATATATATATATATATATATATATATATATATATATATATATATATATATATATATATATATATATATATATATATATATATATATATATATATATATATATTGCAAATGTGAGTTTATTCTTGGAGGCCTAATGTTAAAACTATATAAGATGATATTACAAGGGTTTGTCCTTTCCTAGTTAACAGAGATAAGACATTTTTAAATCTTGAAATAAAACCAGTCCTACCAAAAGACGGATCTTCACACTGCAATAATCAATAAAAAAAAATTCTAGAAAGCCAAAATTATAAAAAGCATGGTCTCGTCACACAAACTGACGGATAGTTATACAGTAGTATTTACCATGGAAACACAGAAGCTATTATAATACTAATACATCTTACATTTGCTCTGGTGGTGTCAGCCTCCTGCTGCCCTTTCAATTTTCTATTAGTCCTGGAGAAGAAAAAAGTATTTTTCGACCAGCAGCAGTTACACTTAGAAAATGAAGCAAGAGAAAGGGAAGGACTGGAAAAGAATTCCTCAGTGGAGTATAATGATTAACTAAACCACAACAAAATACTTCCACACCTGAGTTTGAGGTGATGGTTAATATGAATACTTTATTTTTAAATGAAGGGCAATCCAAATGTGATGGATCTTGCCAATATGTATATATTTTTTGTTATAACATTACCTTTCATCATTTTAAACTATATAGTTTACTCTCCATCGAAAATTAAAAAAAAATGTTTCTTGAACATATTTTGCTCTGGAATCAGCTAAATATATTATGTAAACATACCTCCTTTCAAGAAGTAGATATTAACTTAAAAAACTAAAAACTACAACTTTTATGACGAATCCCCCCCCCCGGAAAAAAAGACACAATTGGTTATCGTACTGTAGGCCATTAGAATAGTTCTCTGAGTACTGAATGTCTCAATCCTTCCATTTCTAATAGCCAGGGCAGCGAGGTGACATTCTAGACGCTGAATGCAATCTCTTCCTCTGATGAAGGGTTGTGTGTGTGTGTGTGTGTGTGTGTGTGTGTGTGTGTGTGTGTGTGTGTGTGCAAAAGAGAGAGAGAGAGGGGGGGGGCTTCAGAACCTTTGACTGAATTGCTTTTAATGCTGCGTGTGTCTCCATCAAAGTCATGGGCGCTTCAGTTCCAAGTGTCAGCTGAAGCCGCCACTTTCAATTGGTTTCTCTGAGTCAAACGAAACTTCATCACCTTCTTCGTTCTCTTCTTCTTCTTCGTTCTCTTCTTCTTCTTCATATCCTTTAAGCTTATGATCCGGAACACTAACCGGCATTCAGGCAACTCAAACTTTATACAAACACACAATCACAGTCACTGAACACTGAAATGATTTACTAAAGGTTATTCATTTTGGGCGCAGGACCTCCCCCGCTGGCTGTTGCCTAACATAGTCTCCTAAAATCCAGTTACCCAATCTATTGCTCAAGGTTTACGTATCAGTGAACATAATTATTAATAATAAACCGACTCGAAGACCTCCTCATCACCACGTTCACGTTTGGAGGCAGTGCCTTCAGTGCAACTCACGCGACACACTGTAGGTATTACTAAAGGATGTTTGCAGCGCTCCTTTGGCCCTTAGCTACGCCCACTTTTTAGCCTATTGCGTTACGTCTATTCCCTCTTCCTTTCTTTAACCTTGCTGTTCAGCACTTCTAATTATGACTTTCAAGTGCAGCTATAGGATTTTCTTCTGACTTTCAAGTGCTACTTTAGGATTTTCTTCTGACTTTCAAGTGCTACGATAGGATTTTCTTCTGGCTTTCAAGTGCAACTATAGGAATTTCTTCTTCTATCTTTAAATTCTTGTGCATCACTGGATTTATTTTTTTGCTGTCTAACCACTCCAACTCCCTCTTCTCTCTCTGTCCTAAATCTCACAGCCGACTTTATTTAGTGTCATAACACTGATGTAAAGTTTGATTTAAACTCCAAAATTTCTGAACACAATTATAATGAAACTAATGTTAGCGAAGTTTTAACGAATAAAAAAAGATGAAAACATACAAATCATTTCAGAAAAGGATATAAAAAATGAAAAGAATGTGGTACTGGTACATTCATTTCATTCTGGAACTAAGGGGAGGAGAAGAAAGAAAAATAAAACAAAAAATAAAATTAAGATTAATTTTTAGAGAAATGTTTCGTGGTCTGTACAAGATCTTACAAAATATTATGAATGGGCATTTTCCCTTTTAAATTAGCGCGTATCTCTTATGAGGCGAGAAGTTTGTAACGTAAACTAAGCTCATTCAACTTAGCATTCCTTTTACTGGGCATTATTTTTGGTGGAACATCCTTAATTAACTGTCGTAAACTGAGCCGTTTAACTCCAGTCAGCCAGAGTACAAACGACGAGGCTGCCTATGCTCATATGCTAACAACAATCTCCCCCACCCCCCAATCCTGCAAGACAGCGTCAACACTCAAACGTGGCCTAATGGCGTGGTTAAGAATTTCTCAGGGTTTTTTTTTTTTTCCAGGAAATTATGCTTCAAGAGGAGTTCCTCGTCCTTGAACTCCTGAATTCGTGGAACTCGTGCATGTATGTGAAAAGCTACAGAAACATTTCTAAAATCCACTTGCATTCGTTGCTTTTGTGCATGTTCGTAAAATTCCTGTGAACTAAACACTATTTTTAGGTGTGTTGTCAACTGTTGTAAAATTCGAAAAGAATATTTCAGCAATGTGCAATCGTCACAGCCTTCGAATTAATTACAAAATACATTCCTTTACCTGAAGGTTTATACTATACATACACTGTACATGAATATGTGTTTATAGTTGTTTATATATGAAAATACTTTTGAATGGAAGATCATTTGAGATTTCAGGGTATTCCTGAAATCAGTATATGTTAATTCACTATGCCACTCAAAATCCTTGCTGTAGATTAAATATTTTCCCTTCTTTTCAAATACACAGATATACGCGAATAGCATACACATTTAGAAACATACGGGTATGTATACACCATGCAACTACAAATAAAACGGGAAAAATTTGGGCATGGATGGCAGATAAGGCCCTTTATTTCCCGAGTCTAATTTGTTCATCGGGTTGACCTGAACGGTGAATAACTTGTGCAGCAT
>NC_089747.1:52802003-52874503 GCF_040412425.1 Macrobrachium rosenbergii
TAATATTGGTCGTTTCGGTTGTTCTTACATGTCACCCCATTCCCAACACTGGGCCCCCCCTCCGCTTATCAGGGCTGAACTAAGACTTTAAGGACATCGGGAGTGTCACTATTCATCTCAGCAACCTCGAAAACTATGGATTAAAAACTAAAATCTGTTGTTTTCGATTATTTTTACATGTCACCCCCTTCCCACCCCTTCTCATCCCCCTCCCTATTGGGGCTGAACTTGGACTTAAAGGGCAACGGGGGTGTCACTATTCTTCTCAGGGACCTCGAAAACTATGGATTAGACACTAATATCTGTCTTTTCAGTTATTTTTACATTTCGTTCACTTTGGCGCCAGTGTGTCTTCCCCCCACAGGGTTCTTTCCCAGATGGTGAGTCATATGTATACCAAGTTTGGCTGAAATTGCTCAGTGCGTTTCAGAGCGTATGTGGAACACACACACACACACACACACACACATACATACATCCATTTTTATATATACAGATTGGGTTTGGAAATATAGTAGGGTATAGTGGTGTTCGACTTTAAACTGCTATAAGAATCTTACCAAACTAAACTTATATAGCTATCAGCGCGAAAGAATTCCAAGTACTCCTATTCTTTCTGGTATTAATCATAAAAACATTCGATTTCTTGAAAACAGACTTCACATAAGCATGAAATCATTAACTGTACATACCACATAAAAGTCACCAAGTATCTTAATATCATTTTACCTGACACTGTCTCTTTATGATGTACAATATCATACTGGACGACACGTTTTAAATATATCACTGAAACAGGCCAAATATGTTAAAAATATATAAAAATGTTTCGAATATAAATTCTGTGAAATACATTAATTAGTGTGGGCATGCGAATATTAATGATACAATTTCGCTCGCTCACTGGAATGGTTGTTCATTTTAATTCGGAACTTTCCATAATTTCACGGTACGATT
Organism: Macrobrachium rosenbergii; assembly: GCF_040412425.1. Lineage (NCBI taxonomy): Eukaryota > Metazoa > Arthropoda > Malacostraca > Decapoda > Palaemonidae > Macrobrachium > Macrobrachium rosenbergii. Next base: position 52,802,961 of record NC_089747.1, read on the forward strand.
CTGTTGACTGAAGTCCTGGTCGGAATACGCAGAATACTAAACTCGTTGCTGCCAACAAGGCTTGTTCCTGACTCGAGTGAGCAGCTTCTTGCTTTTATGATAATCGGGTGCCTGTTGGCGTTATGTTGGAGGACTGAGTGTAGAATTTGTAGCGGCAAATGTTACTCCAATCTTACGCTTAAAAAAATTCCACGGCCAATTTTTGCCTAGTTTTCTTCGAGCAACAATTGTTGGGATTTATTGGTAGCAGAGATCTGTTGGCAAAGAAGATGCATCTACGCACGAATATATTAAAAAGGGTATAAACATTGTCCTCATAATATTGTATCTCTTTGAAATGGCTATTATCGTGGAATGAACAAAACGCAGAATAATCATCATTCATCTTAGCCTTAATACTTTCAGGAGGAAAAAACATAATGATGGATGTATTTTCCTTCGTTTTTTAAAATTCCACATGCATGAAAAAAGGTTTATAGAACTGAAAGGAAAATTGAAATAACCTATTTATGGTTCTAACTGCACTTAGTCCTACTGTTTAAAGAAAGAGAAAAGACTGTGGTAAGATTTCCACATTAATACATATATTTATTATCAATTAAAATACCAAATATCTGACATGACACAAAAATTTATTGGTAAGATAGTATTTTTTGGGGGAAGGGTAACAGTGAAAGACGATACTGAAATGCCCATAGGTACAGGAGAAATATCCCTGATATGCCGTGCTTGGAAATTGGAATCCTCATTTATCATTGTCGTATTGTTTGACTCTGAGAAGCATAAAAAAAAATAACACTTTCTATTTCAGCGAAGTGAGATATTGGGAAATGTAAAAACACAGCGAAGTGAGATATTGGGAAATGTAAAAACAATCATCGTTTACTGGTATTTTGTGACCCTATTTATAACGTACTTAGAGACTGTGAAGGGGCTGTTTTACGCTGCAGTACCATCGTATTTAGAGCTGCTTACGCATAAAACGAGAGCATGAAGGCTTATATAGGCGCATTTTGGGCGTCCATTTGAATTTTAAAGCGTAGAAAGATAATGTTCGTCTTTGTTCTCCCTTTGCTTAATTCTCTTTTATCGAAAAAGCTGCTATATTTCTGACAGATATACCAAAAACTATTTCCAAAAAACATTGAAACAATTGTGTCAGTAATAATAATAATAATAATAATAATAATAATAATAATAATAATAATAATAATAATAATAATAATAAAAGCATATTACTGAGACACTTGTTTGTCTTAATAATAAGCTTACTTATATGCTTACTTTGATTCCTACAAATTAATTTTACTTTCGTTAATACTTTCATAAAAATGCGATATATCTTTTTTTCATGTCGTTTATCTTGCCAAAGTATAGCAATCTTACAAAACAATAGTGTTTACAATGCCACGTAAATAAACCCGCGATTTCCCTATACTGTATAGAGATGCTAGATCAAAATGTTGGTTACCGAACTATACAGATTTACATCATTAACAGTTGACAATTTTGAATGGTATTATTATTATTATTATTATTATTATTATTATTAGTATTATTAGTTAGTATTAGTAGTATTAGTTATTATTAGTAGTAGTAGTAGTAGTAGTAGTAGTAGTAGTAGTAGTAGTAGTAGTAGTAGTAGTAGTGAAACGTGACTGGCTGAGTCCTTGTGGGCTCCTGATTATTTTCAACTAAGATGAGTAACTTTGAAGTGTTTATGGGGTCAGAGGTCAATTAAAGCCAAAACCATGGCTTGCACGTTTATCCTAGATGTCAGTGGTCTCCAGAATTCGAAAACTGGATTTAATGGACTGGGAATTTTGACCTTAACCTATTTTTCAGTATCACAGGTCAAATATGTCAAAAGATTTGTTTTCTCAGATTTTAATAAAATTCATTACGCAAGTATTTTGTTATTGCTCGTAATTTTCTGATTTATATTATTTTCACGTTTACCTGTTTTTTTTTTTTACTCAAAATACATGACACGTGAAAATCTCACTGATATCTGATGTCACCAACATCAAGGAGTTACGGATATCTTGAAAAAATTTGGAATATCCTTAACAATGTATAATACTCTTTCCCTGAAATTTTTATGCCTAGAGAGAAATTTGAGCGTTCAAATGAAAGTTCTGTTTAAAACGGAAACATGAATATCATAGTGTTTATCTCTAGATGAAATATACAAGTTAAAGATGGATTATACATTTCCAGATGAATTATGCATGCCAACGATAACTTGATCTTTTTATATTCTCATAAATGTTTCATGTGACGTGAGCGTGAATCTTAGAAATTTAATTTGTGAACAAGAATAACCCTTCAGTTATATTCTTGCTAAATTACTTGGAGATCTTGTAATGAAAACTAATGCATTTTCTAGACTGCTCTTTTAATTGGAGAGAAAAAGGGGTTTAAATTTATTTTCCTTTGGAAAGGAACAAAATAAATAGAAACTAATTTCAGACGACTGATGTCATATTATGCCATTCATTTTGGGGTTTGTTTCAGATGCTAAGCACAAACAGTGAATTTTAACTGGTTCTCCCCTGCAATAAGATAGCCAACTAGAGTATCGCTTTATCCAATAATGTCATAGGTTGAAAGTCACATCCCGTCGGGGATATTCTTTGTGGGCAAAAATAAAATAAATAAATATATAAATAAATAAAATGTAATCTTCAGAGATAGAGAGAAAAGGTCGGTCTAACCAAATATTATTAAGTGGCCGTATTTGCTGTCTCTCATTCGTTTGCTCCGCTGAAATTATGAAAGGCAAACAGTTCCAGGAAAAGTTTACTAATTTTTTTCGAATTGTTCCAAATTCTGAGAACCCTTCATTAACAGGATGTAAAAAAATAATTAGTTCCCCTTTCGAAATCTTTTACAAGAAGTATCTGCCGGTGAAAGAGAAGTAGATTTTCAGCATTCTGATACGATTTGGAAGTCTCAGACCTCAGTCGTTTAATTTCCCCTATAAATCAAATAAGTAGTAAGCAGTTTCATTATATATATATATATATATATATATATATATATATATATATATATATATATATATATATATATATATATATATAAAGGCAATGTCACGAAAGAAAGAGAAACGACGGAGTGGTGCTAGGCCTTTTGACTTATTGTCCTTTACTTTGCAGACTGATAGAAATATAAAAATATGTTTACAAAGAAAGCTCGTAGAAATGACAGATGGGGATTATAAAGGAAAATATGTACCTGGAATCCAACACAGTTGAAGAATTAGCTAAAGCAGAACGACCCTTAACGCCTCAAAATAAGCTGAAATGTAAACAATTAAAAACCATATAAATTTTTTGGACAATCAACATTTCTATCGATCTAACTGCAACATCTTCTGTTAAAAGATTGGCTTTAATCTTTGGAACTTACCCATCGATATTGACTGATTTATGGAAATTTGCACAAATCTAACCACTGGGGCGCTTTTGGCCATTCAGGTGTTTTGACAGTGAAAAGAGGGAGTTGGAGACGTTGGACAGCAAGATTGAAGACAGATGAATGGAAGAAAAGTGAAATGCTAAAAATGAGTGCAGCTAGGGGCCGAAGGGACAATGCAAAACACCTTTAGTAATGCCTACTGTACAGTGCACTGACGGTACTAACCACAGACAGGGGTTTACCCATAGAGAGTTGTCCAGATGGTTTCTGCAAAAAAACCCTCTTGGTGACATCACGAAAACCAAAAAGAAAGGCAGAAATGTCAAAAATAATTTTAGGATCAATTCGCTAATGGAACTTTTACAGCATAATTTGTCGATTGGCCTGGAGAGACTCTTCAACTATAATTACTGAAAGGATTTATAGCCTCCAGCTTGAGGTCGTAAGTCCATATTTTATGACCCTTTCCCAGCACCTGCTGTCATGGCGGCGAAGAAAGAGATATAACTAGAAAAGTTAAAAAGTTTTTTCCTCGTTTCTGGGGTCGAAAGGCGGTTTAACGTATGGAAGACACTTAATAAATTCTTTTATGAAAGGATGCGCACATAATACACACACACACACATATATATATATATATATATATATATATATATATATATATATATATATATATATATATATATATAATATATATATATATATATATAAACTATTAGAAAAACAAAAGACCATAAGTGAATTCAGATCGATATACATAGTCTAAAAGCAATCAAGGTCGGAAACGTTTCAAATGAATATTTCTAAAAATATTTACAAGAAGTAGAAACCCAACCATTTCCATATAGTTTAATTCTGTTTGTTTCTTGCTGAAATAGCGCTCCCCTAAATGTGCGCATAGAAAAGCGCAAGCGATCTCTCATTGCAGAGAAGAGAAGAGGAAGGAAGTTTTTTGTGAAGCAGCTGGCTCATGTTCTCAGATCTCATGTACACTGTGTGGCCGGGAGCATACACTCACACCTACACACACGCAGATATATATATATATATATATATATATATATATATATATATATATATATATATATATATATATATATATATATATATATATATATATATATATATATATATATATATATATATATATATATATATATATATATATATATATATATATATATATATATATATATATATATATATATATATATATATATATATATATATATATATATATATATATATATATATATATATATATATATATATATATATATATATATATATATATATATTATAATTAAATCCAAAAGGCCAAGCACTGGGACCTATGAGATCATTCAGCGCTGAAACAAAAATCGAGAGTAAAGGAGGCTTGAAAGGTGTAACAGGAGGAAAACCTCGCAGTTGCACCATGAAATAATTATTAGGTGAGGGTGGATAGCAAGAAGGAAGAAAGATGATATGAACGGAGGTACAATAAAAGGAATGAAAGGGGTTGCAGCTAGGGGTTGAAGGGATGCTGCAAAGAACCATTAGTAATGCCTACAGTGCACCCTGTGAGGTGAACTTCTGAGTGCCTTATTTTCAAAGGCTACGAATTTATTATCCGAATTCGCTGTACTGTACCGTGACTCATGTCCATAAATCAAAATACTCCTGACCATTCAATCAATCAATCAATCATCTCCTGTGACATTCGCGGGGATGCATAGGGCCTCGATGAACTCATGCCACCACATTCTGTCCCAGGCTAACTCCTCAAGATACCCCCAACACTCATCTCCTGCTTCCCGCCCTATTGTCCTTAACCACGTCTCTTTTGGCCTACCTCTACCTTTTCTACCAAGGGCAACCCACCCTGGTGTATCTCGTACTATTTCCTGTCTTCTATACACATGGACTAGCCACTTCCAGCATGAGAACCTAACGTACTTATCGACTGGCTGCACCCCCGTTACTTCCCTAATTCTGCTGTTTGATATCCTATCCCTCCAATTAATTCCTAACATTCTTCTAGGCACATTATTTTCAAATGATAAGAATTTATTATCCAAAGCCACTGTACTGTACCATGACTCATGCCCATAAATCAAAATACTCCTAACCATTACCTTAAAAATTTAGATTTCTGTGTGCAAAGAAAAATTGCTATTATTCTAAATATTTTTAAGCATTCCTATTGCTTGATGAGCCTTTCTAATCTTTCCATAAATTTTGTGCTCAGAGAACCATCATTATCTAAATAAGTACCTAAATATTTACAACTGTCCACTTGCTTTACAACCATGCCTTCAATTAGACACTCATGTGCAGTTTCAATGTTCATATTCATGATTTCAGTTTTTCCACTATTGTATTTATAACCAAACCAACCTTCTGACCTTCACTCACTAGACAATCCAACGCTCTGCATCTTTTCTGGTCCCTCGCAGATCAAAACTATATCATCAACATAATCTAAGTCAAGAAGTGTCCCATTTTCTCCCCAGAGTACACCTGCATCTGTTTCTCTTTTAACCTCTCGTAAATCCACGACCAACACAAACAACAGAGGAGACAGAATGCCACCCTGAATCGCACGAGGCTTAACTTCAAATGGTTCATTCAAACACCCATCAACCATCAGTTTACAAGATGTGCCCTCATGCATGTTCATAATAACCCTCACAAACTTTTCCGGTACTCCACAATGCCTCATGATTTTTCCCATAGTCCATCTCGAAATACTATCAAAGGCCTTTTCAAAATCAATAAAAGAGAGACTCAATGGAGTTTTCATTTCATTAGCTTGCTGCATTAAATGCCTAATTATGAAGATCTGATCACTTCAACCCCGCCCCTTTCTAAAACCGGCCTGTCCATCCCTCAGAGTACCATCAACTACTGGCTCCAACCTATCAACAACACTCTATTGAAAATTTTCAAGGCTACAGGTGACAAAGTGATTCCCCTCCAATTACCACAACTACTGAAATCTCGTTTCTTTGGAACTTTAATGATCACACTATTCTTCCAACTAGACGGTGTTATCCCTGTCACCCATATCTCATTGAATAATATCTTCAAGACAAATATTAATCTATCCTCCTCCACTTTAAACATTTCCGGCAATAATCCATCCTCTCCTAGTGCCTTATAATTCTTTAAATGTTCTATTGCCTTAACTACTTCTTCTAGACTGGACTTACCTTCATCAATATTTAAATCTTCCTGAGCAGGCGGTATATCCTCTTCTCGGGGGACTGGTCTGTTAAGAACTGTCTCAAAGTGCTCTTTCCATCTATTTCTGATTTCAAAATTTTTGGTCAATAAATTACCTTCCAAATCCCTGACTGGTATATCCTTACGCTTACCAGCACTACCACTCAGCTCTTCAATTGCTATCTTTGACTCTGACCAGCATTTTTATTCAGTAAATTTTTAGTTTCCGCAAACTTCTCATTAACAGATCTTCTTTTATCTCTCTTAGTTAGTCTTTTAACTTCTGAATCAAAACTCAAGTACTCGGTTCTTGCTAATTCAAAGTCTTCAGCATTAACAAAATGCACCTCACTCCTAAAATTTTGCCTCACCTCTCTTTTTGATTATACCTCATGTTTCCTCAAACCTCCATATCTTTATCCCTGATCGTACAAGCAGCAGCCTCATGCAAAGCTTTATTCACATCCCCCGACATCTCATCTACACTTCTCCCTCCCTCACTCCTCCAATGTTTCCAACACCAAAAACCTGTTTCTGTATTATATTCTAAATTCCCCTTCAACAACAGTTTTCCCTTCTTCTGACATTTTAGTTTAAGTCTTATTTTTGCAACGCTGAGATGATGATCACTGCCAATATCTGCTCCCCAATTAACACGAATATCTAGCAAAGAACTTCTATGCCTTTTACTAACAGCAATATGATCAATCCGATTTTTATATTTTCTACACGGTGACACCCATGTCGTCTTGAACTTGTACGAAAATATGCCTAAAACGAGGGAAGAAATATTACCTCATGAAAAAATACAAAATTGGAATGTGAAAAACCATTTGATACACGCATGAATTTTATCCCTTATGAAGAAAGTGTTAAAGGCCATTATATATATATATATATATATATATATATATATATATATATATATATATATATATATATATATATATATATATATATATATATATATATATATATATATATATATATATATATATATATATATATATATATATATATATATATATATATATATATATATATATATATATATATATATATATATATATATATATATATATATATATATATATATATATATATATATATATATAATATATATATATATATATATATATGTATGTATGTATGTATACATATATGAATATATACACTCGGTAATTGGGCGGCTACTTGGAAATCTTAGCTTAATGATAAATGATATTGCCAAGATCAGGAAGAACATTCTTTATTATACGAGCTTTCGAGGTATAAAACCTCATCCCCAGGCTGAAAATCCGACAAGGATGAGAATCAATGAAATCAAGATAAAATGAATTGTCATAATAAATCTACAGCAAAAATACTAAACAAGTAAATACAAAATAAAAGGTTAGACGTAAAATAACGAAAAATTAAAAGCGAACACAAACATGAAAATATGAAAATAAAAATAAGGTGAAATGTTAACAAACTACCACTCACAAAGTAAAATTATTTAACGAGCCAATTGTGTACCTATTCTACTAACCAAGTAAATACAAAATAAAAGGTTGAGACGTAAAATAACGAAAATTAAAAGCGAACACAAATATAAAAATACGAAAATAAAAATAATGTGAAATGTAAACAAACTACCACTCACAAAGTCAAATATTTAACGACCCAATTGTGTACCTACTATGAATAGGTACACAATTGGGTCGTTAAATATTTTACTTTGTGAGTGGTAGTTTGTTTACATTTCACCTTATTTTTATTTTCATATTTTTTATGTTTGTGTTCGCTTTTAATTTTTCGTTATTTTACGTCTCAACCTTTTATTTTGTATTTACTAGGTTAGTATTCTTGCTGTAGATTTATGATAATTCATTTTATCGTAATTTCATTGATTCTCATCCTTGTCGGTTTTTTCAGCCTGATGATGAGGTTTTATACCTCGAAAGCTCGTATAATAAAGAATGTTCTTCCTGGTCTTGGCAATATTATTTATCATTAAGCCATGAATATATACATACATAAATACAGACATATATATATATATATATATATATATATATATATATATATATGTGTATATATATGTGTGTGTGTGTGTGTGTGTGTATGTGTGTATATATGTATGTATGTATGTATATATATATACATACATACATATACTGTATATATATATAGATATATATATATCTATATATATATATATTATATAAATATATATATATATATATATATATATATATATATATATATATATATATATATATATACCTGACCAACCAGGCTCTGCCCAGAAAACTCTGAAGAACACAGAAAAATTTTCCTGCAACTCTTTGTCCCTTTTATCCAAGAATTACTGTGATGACTGTCCATTTTATTCAAATAATACATTGCTGATTGTCCCATATATCCAGGTATTACTGCGGTGACTGTCGCTTTTATTCAAATATTACAGCGCTGACTGTCCCATTTATCCAGGTATCACTGCGGTGACTGTCGCCGTAAGTTATTGTATTAACTGTCCATTTTATCCAAATATTACTTTTCTGACTGTCCCATTTATCCAGATATTACTGTGGTGACTGTCCCTTTTATCCAGGTATGACTGTGCTGACTTTCCCATTTATCCAGGTATTACTGTACTGCCTGTCGCTTTTATCCAGCTATTACTGTGGTGACTGTCCCTGTTATCCAGGTATTACTGTAGTGACTGTCCCATTTATCCAGATGTTACTGTGGTGACTTTCTCATTTATCCAGGTATTACTGTAAGGACTGTATCTTTTTCCCAGGTATAACCGTGCTGACTGATCCTTTTATCCAGACACTCCAGTGAATGACAGTTCCTTTTATCCAGGTATTACTGTGGTGACTGTCCCCCCGGTAATACTGTGGTGACTGTCCCCCAGGTATTATTGTGGTGACTGTCCCTTTTATCCAGATACTAACCCACCCTTAACTGAAACACCCCCATTAAACTCAAGCACACCCCACACTAAGCCTAAACAAACCCGATTAAACATAAACACACACCCCTGCTAAACCTAAACACATCCACACTAAAATTAAACACACGCCCCCACTAAGCCTACACACAAATCTTATTACAGAATTATTAATCACAGGCAAGAAAAGCATTTTCAGAAATATATTTCTATATATGGTATCGAGTACATGAAATAAGGTATGATAAACCCGTATAGTTTATCTACCACATAAGTTACAAAAGGAAGGGGAAAGCGAGATGGGGAAGGGGAAGGGGAATGGGGTACAGATTTGAAACCTACCCTCTTATCTAAGTTGGGTTAAATGATGGCCACGTGCCAAATTTTGTCTAGACCAGTCAAGCGGTTTCCATATAAGTTACAAAAGGAAGGTGGAGGTGGACGGAGGACGGGGGAGGGGGAAGGAGAAGGGGTACGGGATTGAAACCTACCCTATTATCTCAGTTGGATCAAATGATGGTCACGTGACAGATTTTGTCTAGATCGGTCAAAAGGTTGCCACATTAGTTACAAAGGGAAGGGGGAAGGGGGATGAGGAAGGGGAAGGGGAAGGAGGTACGGGTTGGAATCCTGCGCCATTATCTAAGTTGGGTCAAATTACTACCACGTGGCAAATTTTGTCTAGATCGGTCAGGCGGTTACCACATAAGTTACAAAGAGAAGGGGGGAACGAGATGGGGAAGGGGAATGGAGTAATGGTTTGAAACCTACCCTTTTATCTAAGTTGGGTCAAGTGATGGCCACGTGCCAAATTTTGTCTAGATCGGACAAGCGGTTACCACATAAATTACAAAGGGAAGGGGGAAGGGAGACGGAGGAAGGGGGAAGGGGAAGGGGGTACGGGTTTGAAACCTACCCTATTATTTAATTTGGGTCAAATGATGGCCACGTGCCTAATTTTGTCTAGATCGGTCAAGCAGTTCAGATTTGTATAGCACACTAATATACAAACATACAAACATAAATACATTCACTTTTTATACACACACACACACACACACACACACACACACACACACACACACATATATATATATATATATATATATATATATATATATATATATATATATATATATATATCAGAGAGAGAGAGAGAGAGAGAGAGAGAGAGAGAGAGAGAGAGAGAGAGAGAGAGAGAGAGAGATTCTTAAATGAAGTTCCCAGGTATGGGGACTGTAACTATATCCCCAGCAGGCAAAGTATAAGGGCTGATGCACTTGCATAGGATCTCGAAAGATGAACTTTTAAGATAGGAGAGATGTTGAAGGATTGGTTTCCTTAGGGAAGCCCGCTTTGATCATATAACTTCAGTTTTAGAGGAACTAAGATGCATCAGAACTAATATCTATTGCTCGTCGATATGGCGAAAGGCTGGCGGTCAGTGTTGGGATTCAGTTTTCCCTCTATCTCTCTCTCTACTCCAGCATGTAGATAAAAAAAAAAAAAAACGTGATCCAAACATCCAAAAATGCAAAATTGCTTTAACCTCCCCCCCCTTCTCTCTCTCTCTTCGAGCACGTAATGAAAAAGGCACAAAGCCAATAAGAACATTGCTTATCAGAAGTAGCTTGTAACTTCTCACTGAATAATATATCTTAGTCAACTATAGGGGTTTTCTTCTTTTTACCGGAAAATATTATGAAACCAATACTGAAAATGTCTCTTTGAAATATTTACATCTAGAAACCCACAATCATCATTAAAATATTTTACAAGTGTTTCAAGTGTTTCCTAATGCTTAAAATTAACAGCTTTCGGAAGCATGATATTCCACAGCGTGTAATAAATTCTACCTGTGGAAATGAAATGGGTCATGAATACTAAATTAAGGTTGAGGTGCTTCATAAATTGCAAAGAATTCGGGTAATGATCGGTCTCGGCAGAAAAATATGGCTTCCTTCCTGATTTAAAAACGGCTCATTGAACGTAAAAAGAATAGAATAAAACAGGAAGGTGAGGTGTTTTGTTCATTTGAGAAATAAGAATTTTAGAGACGAGATGGAGGTTCCTAAATAAATTTTATATATACTGTATATATATATATATATATATATATATATATATATATATATATATATATATATAGATATAGATATATACATATATATAGATATATATATATATATATATATATATATATATATATATATATATATATATATATATATATATATATATACATATATATATATATATATATATATTATATATATATATATATATTATTATGATTAGCAAGAATTCGCTAGCAAATTGCCTCCCCCCCTCCTTTGTTGTTGTTGTGTTTCATTTACTGCCAGCCATGATCGATAGACCATCTGTCTATCGACTTAAAAACCAAGGGTTTAAAAGATTAAAGGCGCTCCCATTTTTGATAAAGATCTTTCCTTCGAGGCAAAAGTAATCTGGCTTGGGCGTTTCTCCTACAGGCCAAAACCTCCCCTGCGGGCAGCAGGTGCAATGAGTCAAAGCATCTGTGTTGGGCGCACCCCCCCTGCCCCATAGGAGGGGATAAAAGGCAAAAAGCCCACGAGGTCTCCACACACGCGGGCTGGAAGATATGGAGTGAACTTGTGAAGACGTCCTCAACACCTGGCCCCATCGATGCCCTTGCATCCTAACCACGTGGCCCTTTCCAAAGTATACTTCTCCTCGTGCCCCTCGACCGTATTCCTCGAGCCCACACGCCATTGCTTGGAGTTTCGAGGAGTCCCCATCGCCTTGCCGCTTTACGGAAGCCCTTGCATCTCACCACGTGGAAGAAACTCGCCCTCGGAAATTGCAAGTCATCCACGGACCGCCTTCTACGCGCCCTCGGAAAATCTGCTAAGGTAAAGTGCCCTGGAAGAGCCCCATTTCAGTCACGCTTTTGTCTCGTAATATTTTCTTAAAGAGAACGCCAGAAATCTCCCTTGTCTAATGTCCGTGCGCCTCTTGCATCGGCAGTATTAATTCTTTATTACTCCTTTGGCACCTCAGTGCAGCTTCGAATTCATTATTCTTTTGTCTATTTTCATTACTGGCGTATAATGTGCATATCTCTCATTTCAGAGGGATCCTATCGTGGAAGCTTCTCGGACTGTGGCTGGAATTCCCCAGTTTCATTCAATCTACTGAGTTCCTCTTTCCTCATTACTAATGTCATTTATGTAAATACACTACTTTAAATGTGCCCACGTGTTTTACGTAATATTTCCCTCAGTAACCAGAGCCCTATGCTCATATGAAATTCTCCTTTGTTTTCCTCTTTTTTTTACGTTTTCCCGTACCCACGAAGTCAGAATCACAAGGCTAAATTAACTTAAATTGTTGCTACCTGTCTCACAGAGCATATTTCAAACTAAAACCACGGAAAAACGTAAAAATGGCGACCTGGCCATAGATCTCGTTTTGCAGTTGCAGTTCCCCTAGTGTTGCTTTATTGCATTTGCAACTTGCCAGATCAGCTATTAGCAAAGCTAAGCTGGGTACGAGACAATTACGAACCTTTTGTGTAAAACCAGCACACAGATCCAGAAAATTCCACGTAAGTAATGTGTTTATCTTAGCAAAACCTTTTTACAATCGTGACTGTTCCTAGGAATTAGAAATAGGGACGCATGTATTCACTGAGAGAAAAGAACCGCCGTATTAGATTCGTTAATGCATGCCTTTCAGGATAGGTAGTTAGGAAATAACCAGTGCTAACCATCCTTTGCTTCGAGGAATAGTGCGAAAGAAATTCCTCTGTGTTAAAATCCTTGCCATATTCTTGCTTCGAGGAATAGTGCGAAAGAAATTCCTCTGTGATAAATTTTACTTCGCATTTCGAATTAGCTTAACTGTTATTTAGGCGCGAATAAAATTCCCACGTGGGACACGACGAAGTCAGCTTGCATTGCTGAAAATTCTCTCAGTGTAGTTAGAATTCGAGTTAGGTGTTAGGAAAGCGAAATTTAAACTCCGCTTATAGGGAAAATTACTAGGCCGTTGTACTGTTATCCTCTCAGACGACTGGGAAATTCCCCGGAATCCCAGACGGTGTATAAATATACGGGTTCATTCACGCAGAATCTAAAAATAACTCCGGTGTTGGCCAGACGACCTGCAACCCCCCCCCCGCCCGCCCATGCCCGCGTGTGTAGCATTTTTTTTTTTTCCCCATTCATTTCCCAGCATACATTTTTCTTTGGGTTTCCCGTTAGTAATTTCTAAGTCCTAAGGGACGAATCGTAATTCCAAGTCCTAAGTGACTCCTAAAATTCTACGTCGCACGTGGCGAGAATTCCTCCAAATTCCACAAATTCCAAGTCCTCAGTGACTCCTAAAATTCTACGTCGCACGTGGCGAGAATTTCTCCAAATTCCAGTCCTCAGAGACTCCTAAAATTCTACGTCGCATGTGGCGAGAATTTCTCCAAATTCCAGTCCTCAGAGACTCCTAAAATTCTACGTCGCACGTGGCGAGAATTTCTCCAAATTCCAGTCCTCAGAGACTCCTAAAATTCTACACGTCGACGTGGCGAGAATTCCTCCAAACTCCAGTCCTCAGAGACTCCTAAAATTCTACGTCGCACGTGGCGAGAATTTCTCCAAATTCCAGTCCTCAGAGACTCCTAAAATTCTACGTCGCATTTTGGCGAGAATTTCTCCAAATTCCAGTCCTCAGAGACTCCTAAAATTCTACGTCGCACGTGGCGAGAATTTCTCCAAATTCCAGTCCTTAGAGACTCCTAAAATTCTACGTCATGACGTGGCGAGAATTTCTCCAAATTCCAGTCCTCAGAGACTCCTAAAATTCTACGTCGCACGTGGCGAGAATTTCTCCAAATTCCAGTCCTCAGAGACTCCAAAATTCTCACGTCCTTTGAGACGAGATTCCTCCAAATTCAGTCCTCAGAGACTCCTAAAATTCCTACGGGACGCACGGGCGAGAATTTCTCATTCACATCCAACCCAAAATTAAGTCCTTTGAGACATTATATAGTGTAGTTCACACACATCTAAGCTACGTCTTACGGGACTGATCATTCTAGTTCGTTAGAACAACTCCTTAACTTCACGCCACAGCCGGCCAAGTCCGAGTGTGACAAAATCCAACTACGTCTTCCGAGACACATTAAAATTCGTTCGCCAAGAACAACCCCGTCTTTCCAAGACACATCCAATTTTAACAAAAAGTCTTCTCAGACATATCATATACCCATTATTTCAAGATGGCTAATACCAGAGCCCAACAAAACGAGGATTTCAAATTCTACATGTCCGCTGGGAAGGACATGGGACTATCGGGGCAAGATCTGAGAGCATGGGTTCAAGAACGAGTGGACGATGCCAAGGCGGAGAGAGAGAGAGAACGAGTTGCCCAAGAGCAGGAGAAGGATAAAGAACGTGCCGAGAGAGAGAAAGAACGAATCGCTCAAGAACAACGGGAGGAAAAAGAACGTGCAGAGAGGGAGAGAGAACGTGAGGAGAGAGAGAGAGAACGCGCCCATGAGCTCCAGGTGCTAGAACGACAGCCGCGGGAATGAGTGCCCTCAGCCAAGCTCACTCGTTCATGCCAAAATGGACGGAGTCCGAGCCTGAAGTATGGCTTGAAAGGGCCGAACGAGTCCTGGAGTGCTGCGATCTCTCCCCCGCGGAACTCTCCCTTGTTCTCACTAAATTCCTGGGCGGAAAGGCCCTCGTTGCCTACCACGCCCTTCCCAGCAGAAGATAGGGAAACTGGGAAGCCGTACGCCAAGCAGTCACGAAGGCGCATGAGATTACCCCCGAGCGGTGGAGAAGACGTTGGAGAGAGCAGCCCAGAGAAGCAGGCCAGACTTGGTCCGATTGGGCGTACCATTCGAGCGGCGTTGACAAAATGGCTCGATTCGGCGGAGCCACTAACACCGCCGAGGTACTCGAGCGGTTTAAATTCGAGCATTTCCTGCGCTACGCCCCTCCTGCCCTCGCCACTCATATAGTGGAAAAAGCCCCAGCAACACTCACCGAGTGTTGCCGAATAGCAGACATGTGGGAAACTCACCACCCTCAAGAAGGATCCATGGGGCGGAAGATAAATCCCCGTCCCTCCTTGGAGGTTCAAATTCCCACAAAAATGGGAACTGGGCAAGCCCCTAACTTGCCATTATTGCAAGAAAACGGGGCATTCCTCCGAACAGTGCCGGAACAAGAAACCGGCTCCTCTCTCCCGGAAAACCGACAAATAACTCGCCTGCGCCCTCCACAGGGGCAGCGCGAAAGACTTTTAGCCAGACCTTTTGCACGGCGTGCAAGGTCTATGGCCATTCTCCCGCATGGGCGAAATGCCCACGCAATAATAAATCAACTACTCCCACCGTCGCCTTGGCCGTCACAGATCCCCAGTCATTAGGCCCTCCCGCCGAAGGGCCTGTATACGTGGCCCCTCCACGAGGTAGCCAGCCTGCGCGCGCCGAGTCACTGCATTCGAGGACTCGGCGCACAAATCTCCTCATCCGGCGGGACAGAGTTCCCTACGGAGCTATCGTCAATAGACGAAAACTCGTCACGATCGAGGAATAAATCAATTTAAAATGATACTCCCTACGGTCCAATTGAGAGTCACAAGACCTCACCAATCCAAAATTTGCAATCTTGCAGTAGCAAGCCATCTCCCGGAGGCTATGACGTCATCCTGGGACAGGACTTTCAGTCCCCACCGAAATCACGACAATCTAGGGGTCCCCATTCCCCGAATCATTCCATGGCGCGAGTAATCCTCCCCGCTTCTCCTCAGCCAAGACTGGCGCCCCTGGGTACCAGAAGGACGTGCAGTCCCCACCAGTGCCACCTGAGTACAATGTACAGTGGCCCCTCGATCGGTTCCCGATCCCATTCCAGTGCCCGGCCCTGCCTCAGTGCCAGTGCCAGGGCCCCAATCAAATCTCCCTTCAGGAGATGCCAAATTCCTGCCGGTGCCACTTGCATGCCCCGAGCAGGGCCAAGCTTCGTCCGTCCTGACCGACGAGCCCAAGAAACCTCTGATAGCGCCTGACCCTGCCCTAGTGCCAGCGCCAGAGCGCTACGCCGATCTCCATTCACGGGATCCAACTCAGGACCCCTCTCTTCCCGGCCTGGCACCGCTACCAGCGCCGGTCAGAGAGACGGTTCCTCCCGACCACCGCGAAGCTCACCTGCAGGTGCGGCCTCGCAACCCGTGCCTGAGCTGGTCATCGTTACCTGCGAGCCGCTCACGCCACCCCGACCGCCTCCTCTCTGCCTCAGCCCGTCGCCGACGCAATTGCAAGTCAGGATTCTGCCATATCTCACTTGGCCGATGAACTACAAGAGCCGCGACGGATCATGGTAGAACCCGCACGGAACACTCCCTGCGTCAGCTGTCGCATCAGCAGGCCCAGGTGGTACTCCGTGCCGCCCTCGGTCGCGGGCCCTCCGCTTCCCGGCCGAGGACGACTGTCCCATTAAGAAAGGCTCGAGGCGAAATTACCACGGGCGTGGGACATTCCAGGTAATTTACAAAGAGCTCTAGAGCTCCCATGGCACCTGTGCCGCCATTTCATCTTTCGAAGGTCTTGGCACCCCTAATCCAGAAGGGGATGTCAGGCCCTCCTCTATCTTCTTCCGTTCCTCAGGAACTTCTATCTCTTATCACCTTCTATTAATCTTCCCTTAAATTATCCCCACAAGAGGCAATTAAATACGGGATACCATTCCCCACACAATGTATAAATCATTAAGAATAACAGAGTGAGAAGTGGCACGCCCTTGCGCCCATACCTTGGCACCGGGCGTGCGTGTCAGCCCCTCCTGAAGGAGTCGCGCCCTTCGGGTGCACTTTCCTCGCCCTGGGACTGAAAGGATAGTCCGGGCCGTAATTTATAGGCGTAGAACGATAAATTCCCGCCTAACACAATAAAACCCTCACTCTTTTTCCCTTAGCTCTTCTGTCAATATCATTTACTTTCTTTTAGTCATTTAGTTATCTTTATTTTAATGAATCGCGAGTCATAAACTCTTGCCCTTGTGATTTAAATGCCCCTTTCGTAAGCTCTGAGGGACGTGTCCCGCCTTTCATATGCGGTCAAGTTTCATTCGTAACGTCTTGGTAATTTTCCTTTTGTTATTATTATCCCTTTTCCCCCTTCCATTCCTTCCAAGATCGCTGTTTGTCCTACCCCACATCTTTTGTCTGCTCGCCCCGTCATAACATTGAGTTGGCAGTAGACGCATAAAATTAGCGTAGTTTAAGGTTAGCGAATTAAAACCTCGCGAATACTCTCGCCCGCACACGACTGTCAAATTCCGGTGTGTGGGTCATCCCTCAGCTTCGCGTTGAACGATAGCTGAGCCAAATGCGTTAAAACGAAGATAAATTATCAATGCGAATATGTATAGTCATTACAGTATCGCGTAAAAAGGGGATGTCATTTACAAAAATAAACGCTGTTTTTCATTTACACAGCCTCTTCAAGGCAGATTGTACTAACCGCATGCATTTTATCTAAAATTAAGTAACCGTGTATTTTAATTCTTGAACAATAACCTTTCTTTTCATTTGTTGGCCATAGCCTCATATATGTGGTCCTATAATCTTAATTAATTCACAATTGTTCGAGTCACTTTATAAAGTTACCAGTGGGTAACCAAATCTAAAGTAATTATTCTTTTGCAAGTGTTTAAATCACTTTGCGTCCTGTTAACGAAAATTGTCCCAATGTGTTATTAAAAGTAATGTCTCAGCTTCATAAAACCCTTAGGAGTAAAGTTCATTGCAAGGCAGAATGTAGAGTAACGTAAAGCATTTGCCGCTCATTCTTGAATATCGATGTACACACCCGAAGGAGGTATGTACATCATCTTGTATGGGGAGGTATTATGATTAGCAAGAATTCGCTAGCAAATTACCTCCCCCCCCCCCTCCTTTGTTGTTGTTGTGTTTCATTTACTGCCAGCCGGCCGATCGATAGACCATCTGTCTATCGACTTAAAACCAAGGGTTAAAAGATTAAAGGCGCTCCCATTTTTGATAAAGATCTTTCCTTCGAGGCAAAAGTAATCTGGCTTGGGCGTTTCTCCTACAGGCCAAAACCTCCCCTGCGGGCAGCAGGTGCAATGAGTCAAAGCATCTGTGTTGGGCGCACCCCTGCCCCATAGGAGGATAAAAGGCAAAAGCCCACGAGGTCTCCACACACGCGGGCTGGAAGATATGGAGTGAACTTGTGAAGACGTCCTCAACACCTGGCCCCATCGATGCCCTTGCATCCTAACCACGTGGCCCTTTCCAAAGTATACTTCTCCTCGTGCCCCTCGACCGTATTCCTCGAGCCCACACGCCATTGCTTGGAGTTTCGAGGAGTCCCCATCGCCTTGCCGCTTTACGGAAGCCCTTGCATCTCACCACGTGGAAGAAACTCGCCCTCGGAAATTGCAAGTCACCCACGGACCGCCTTCTACGCGCCCGGAAAATCTGCTAAGGTAAAGTGCCCTGGAAGAGCCCCATTTCAGTCACGCTTTTGTCTCGTAATATTTTCTTAAAGAGAACGCCAGAAATCTCCTTGTCTAATGTCCGTGCGCTCTTGCATCGGCAGTATTAATTCTTTATTACTCCTTTGGCACCCTCAGTGCAGCTTCGAATTCATTATTCTTTTGTCTATTTTCATTACTGGCGTATAATGTGCATATCTCTCATTTCAGAGGGATCCTATCGTGGAAGCTTCTCGGGCTGTGGCTGGAATTCCCCAGTTTCATTCAATCTACTGAGTTCCTCTTTCCCGTACTAATGTCATTTATGTAAATACACTACTTTAAATGTGCCCACGTGTTTTACGTAATATTTCCCTCAGTAACCAGAGCCCTATGCTCATATGAAATTCTCCTTTGTTTTCCTCTTTTTTTACGTTTTCCCGTACCCACAAAGTCAGAATCACAAGGCTAAATTAACTTAAATTGTTGCTACCTGTCTCACAGAGCATATTTCAAACTAAAACCACGGAAAAACGTAAATATATATATATATATATATATATATATATATATATATATATATATATATATATATATATATATATATATATATATATATATATATATATATATATATATATATATATATATATATATATATATATATATATATATATATATATATATATATATATATATACACACACACACACACGTTAAGGTTACGAAAATCAATATATTCAACGTGAGGATGACACTTTCCTTGTATTTTAGGAATTTCCACACGTGGTTTTCTTTATGCATATTTTAACTTTCGTCACCCTAATGTTTCTTTAACTTGGTAACAAGATGATAAGTTGTTTATAAGAAAAGTAAATTTACGGGCCTCGGATTAGATTACATCACTTTTCCTCCAACGTTATATAAACTTAATTCAATACATGGAGCTTACAATGATACATAAAACTTCCGAATTTAAACATTTTCATCACGGTATGGTTATCCTCCAGAATCATTTTACTGAGAACTCTTACCGTATATTTACTTTTCACAAAATTCTGTAAAAATTTTTAAATGAGACGTTTTGTCCCAGACAATTGTACATTATTGCTAGTAAAGCTATAGAATTAACTTACCTTTGTCATAGTAGCTACATGGTCCGAAAAAGGTTTCAAGAAATATTTAACTCAGTTTTCTTGAGATTAGGTTCCAATCTTTTTCACTAACTTTTTTATAAATGTTGGATCACTATTGAGGAAGACACGTTCTCTTCCTTTAGACCTTCATTCATGTGTCGTTTGCTTGTTTACTTGTTCACAATGTGGCCTGAGATACACGAGTCAGTTCTCGCTGGATCAAAAACAAAATTTCGGAACATAGAGGTCTCTCTGTTTGAACAAAGTTCCCTCGTTCAAAACAACCATTTTTACCCGTAAAAGAGCACAGTTTAACACAAGACCACCCGTTCCCTGACCTTGATTTTAAAGTACTGTCGTTTTGCTCAAACAGACCAGACCTCCTAATTTCAGTGTCGTTGCTTATAAAGAAGATGAAACCGGAACTGAACAACAACTCGTCCTGCATACAGTAAGTAAGCTAATTATATGATTTTTTAGAAGGTTCGCAACAGTCAACAGCCATTTGACTTTGTGTTTGCTGGTTATAGTTTGTGTTTTCTCTTCTTTTCATGTTGGCATTTTTCATGTTTGTGCTCTTAGCTTTTTTCTGTTCTTGTGGTTTTGTTTAGTTTATTTTTTACACTAGGCTTTATTTGCATTCTCAGTCTTGTATCTTTTTACTTTTTACACCTTTTTTATTAAGGTTTTAGTAAGACAGTTCATTTTTATTGTAGTGTCAATGATAATACCGTTTTGTCATCAATTTCAGCCCGAAGATGAGCTCTTGGCAATATTATCCATTTTCGATCTAATATTTCCAAGTAGCTACCCTATTCTTGAGACTATGTATTTATGTATACGCTATGGCCTTGAAAAACTTAAATCTTTCCTTCTTCGGATCTTCTATGATAACTATAAAACAATGAAGTGTATCTTTCAAAATTGAATGCTAAACTAATAGTCATAAATGAAAATGGAAATAATCAAAATACACCTCGGTAATGATTAGTTTAGCATCTTAATAAAATGTGCTTGATTGTAAATAGAATGTTACGAACATACTAAAACATGTGACTATAACTCATCTGAGTACGGAAATTGTTAAATTATTGTGAGGTGTTCAATGACAACAATAGAATTATTCAGTTTACCCTTTGCACATTTCATTTCATTTCATAAAATGCCAAATCTAATTGGACAATTATTTTCTGTTAATTAAAACAAAATTCGTAACTGAATCCAATTTCCGTTTAATATTTACTTGCATTAATTTTTTTAATATTGCCTAATCATACCGAGGTCCATTCTCAGTTTGTAATTATATTATCATTAATTGCTTTTCATTTGGTTGGTTCTCAATAAGATATTCTCAAGATACTGCCATTTTCTAAACCTGGCTAGATGAGAAAATATGTTATTAATTGTCTTTTAACTCGACTATCATTAAAAGAGTTAAGGATTCAAAATGAATTTGAAACAAAAATATTTGGATTTAAATTTTCCATAAAAAAAAGCTTAAGTAGAAGTAAAAGAATGACACACATTTTGATAAAATTGTTTCAGTGCATTTATTCGTGTTTAATTCTATAAAGTGCAGTATTTCTCCTGCAGGAGCAAAATCATATTCAGAGCTCAAACAATTTTATCAAAGTGTGTCATTCTTTTACTTCTAATTAAGCGTTTTTTCATGGAAAAATTAAATCCAAATATCTTTATGTTTCAAATATATTCTGAATCCATAAATCGTTTAATCATAGTCGAATTAAAAAACAATTTTAAATACATATTTTCCAAAGCTTGCAACAGATTTTATATATATATATGTCGAATCAAAAGGAATAATTTCTCTTTGATATACAGTTATATACATATATACAATTATAAAGTATACATCCACACACACACACACACACGAATATATATACATATATATATATATACATATATATATGTATATATATATATATATATAATATATATATATATATATATATATATATATATATATATATATATATATATATATATATATATATATATATATATATATATATATATATATATATATCAATTTTTAAATACATAAATATTAAGCCACAAATATCGTTTTACATCAAATAGCTCTACTTCGGGAAATCACCGCAGGGGAATTATAATAACTGAAAAATCATTCAATACCAGGGAGACTCGAACGCCTAACAGTACAAGTACATATCAACGACTTTTAGTCGACTTGTTAACCACTCGGCTATCAAGAGAGGTTAGCACATGTGTGCGTGCTTCTATGTGAAAATGTGTATATAAGAGCCACGTAATAGAAACAAATTTTATTAATGGGTCTTCTGCTTATATTATTATAAACATCCATACACACATACATATATACAGTATATATATACATAGATATATATATATATATATATATATATATATATATATATATATATATATATATATGTATATATATATATATATATATATATATATATATATATATATATATATATATATAATATATATATATATATATATATATATATATATATATATATATATATATATATATATATATATATATATATATATATATATATATATATATATATACAGCCTTTTGCTTTTAAAAGGTAGCTATTTGTAGCAATCTTTGAAAAATGAATTTGGAAACGTTACTTTGTTGAATGTTTAGTGTTTATACAAAGTTTCAATCTGTGTTGGACAGATATATACTGTATGCATATACATATTGTTTAATCCCTTCACGTGAAAGCAGTTGAGATGTATATACTGTATATGCATGTAGTAAACCCAATCTGGAACTACCTGCATGGAAAATCGTTTCAAAATGTTACACGGAATAGAAATCTAACAAATCGGTGTGGCAGCAGTTTGGTTTATATATGACTTACTATTGTGTGTGTATGTCATTTTGTTTGTTTAAGGGCAAGATTTTGATAATAAAAAAGTAGAAATCAAAATAAACATTCTTAAACTCTCCGAATGGGAAAATTATCTATATAGCAAATGCTATATTTAAGCCTTGATACTGTTCTTGTTAACTGGGGGAAGGGTTCCTTTTCCACTGGAAAATAACAAAGAAAAAGGTCCCGGAAAAATACATGCCAGGTGTCCGCGCTGTTGACTGCAATTAAAGTTCAGCCAATGGAAAGGTTTCCCTTTCTCCAGTAACTCTGGAGGCCGAAACTGGAGAGCAGCTATAAGCATTTGTTAGATTTTTCCCTATTTAGTTTAAATTTTAAACTTTAGCATACACACCAAACTACACGCACACACATACACACCCCACACACACACACACACACATATATATATATATATATATATATATATATATATATATATATATATATATACACTCACACACATACCTTCATAAGCAGAAGGAGGCTGTGGCCGGATTTTGTTTGACAGAGTAAATAAAAATAACAGAGGGATTGACAGGAAGGACCAGGGTGGCTCAAAAAAAAAAAAAAAAAAAGGAGGTGTTTAGAAACTGGTGGTTTAAGGACGTTTCCGGAGTGAGATGAGATAGGATTTTATCAGGATTCCTTTGATGACAATATCCTTCATCCTTCAGCTCCTGCTACCAAACGGTTAAATGACTAAGGTTAAAAAAAATACAGATTTTTTATGTAAAACACGAATACAGAGTCGTCGTCGAGACAAATGGTTTATTATCATTGCCTAAAATGCAAACGTTTTTACAGACAATCCATAAAAACCTGATAATTTGCTTAAGAAACCTTTGAAACTTTTGAATGAAATGTACGATATTCATTGCAATCTGCTTTCACAGGACCTTTCTGGAATAAGTGTACATGTATTTTTAGTTTTCTGTAAAAGAAAACTATTGTGACCGCTTTGTCTGTCCGTCCGCACTTTTTCCGTCCGCCCTCAGATATTAAAAACTACTGAGGCTAGAGAGCTGCAACTTGGCATGTTGATCATCCACCCTCCAATCAAACATACCAAATTGCAGCCCTCTAGCCTCAGTAGTTTTTATTTTATTTAAGGTTAAAGTTAGCCATAATCGTGCGTCGGGCAACGCTATAAGTACCAACAACACAGGCCACCACCGAACCGTGGCTGAGTTTCATGGGCCGCGGCTGAAGTTCCATACGGCATCATACACTGTACAGAAAACTCGATTGCGACGAAGGAACTTCGGCGGATTTTCTTTTCTCTCTCTCTCTCTCTCTCTCAAACACGAAATAGATCTTCGTCAAAATGAACGGATATCTTTTCAAATAAAAATGGATTTTTAAAGCGAAAACTCGTAGTTTCGTAAGAAGCAGCTTCTAACGAAGTTAACTGGTTTCCTCAAAGTTGAGTCGAAGATTGTACTGTACATGGAAGTTCTTAAGAATTTATTTTTTATTCTTGGAGATATGAATTGTTAGCATAACAAAGTTTAGAGTAACTCATATTTGTCTCGACCTGTGTGAACAAGAATGTGAAAATAAATTAAATTCAACTTCTTATTTATCAAAAGTCAAAACTAATACATATATATATATACATATATATATATATATATATATATATATATATATATATATATATATATATATATATATATATATATATATATATATATATATATATATATAGAAAGAAAAACAATGGCTAGTTATCTCACGATCAAGAAACAAGATCTTTGGATCTTTCTCAGTAATGAGCTGATAAAGAAGTTCTAAAATAGCCTTTGAAAAGAAAAGCATTATCCTACACAGAAGTTTCAAAATGGAATTTCCATCATCATCGTCAATAAATTCTATTCTTAAAATAAATCACAGAGAAACTGCATCCTTGGTGAAATATTCGGGCGCGAAAAATTTTCCCGTTCTGTAGAAATCTGCTTCATTATAGTCCTCTCATTTTTTCGTCAATTGGAATTGGATAAAAGTAACAAACAAAGTCTGCTACAAATGTTTTTTTCGACTGAATATCCAGTACCAGCAACAAGGACGCATGAGTTACTAAACAGTGTTACACTGTTTTTTTGTTCTTTCTTTAAATCTTCAGCTGAAAACACTTATGAAAAGAGTCAGCAGACTAAAACCGAATAGGGCGTCAAAGAGAAATAAACCTGCATAATGCAGAAAAGGTGATAAATAAATTGATATAAATAGTCATGATAAGTGGGTGATACTGGCTTAATGAAGATAGTCAAAGAGAAATATTTACTCAGATTCAAATCTGTGTTGTCGTTACGGAGTGTTGATGCCCTCTGCATTCTCTTAAGACCAGTTCTAACGGCATCTCTCCACAACACTCTTAAGCTTCTCTTCATCCTATCTAACTTATTCAACAAGGGAAGCTCTTAAGGAATGGTTGAGGTAGAGGAAGACAATCTGTTTCTCTTCATCCTATCTAACTTATTCAACAAGGGAAGCTCTTAAGGAATGGTTGAGGTAGAGGAAGACAATCTGTTTCTCTTCATCCTATCTAACTTATTCAACAAGGGAAGCTCTTAAGGAATGGTTGAGGTAGAGGAAGACAATCTGTTTCTCTTCATCCTATCTAACTATCTTGCTTTGGCAACTGGCCGATTTGAGAAGACATTTTTAGATTCAAATTCTGTTATTGCTTCGAAGAGCAAACGCCAGCTGTATTGGGCAAGAGGTTATAGAATGGGTTGTATATCCGCTTTATTTTATTCTGCCCATGTTATTGATAACTCCATCAACAACATCCTCCAGAAGGTAGAGGATCTTCACTGGGTAAATCGATACAGTGCAACAGCTGGATTAAATGAGGCCAGGTCAAGTTAGAGGATCTTCACTGTAACTATCTTGCTTTGGCATACTTGAAGTCACGAACACTTCTTTAAGAGGCAAAAATAATCATTTTTCCCTCCGAAGGTAAACCTTTTGTTTCTAAAGTAAAATCTATATTGGTTCAGACAGAAGGAGAACACGGCGAGGAACCATGAATAGATACACAAACAGACGAAAGAGTTATCAGTGAAAATCGAGTCTTTCTTTAAAATCATGTTTGAGTCGTCAGATAATCAGTGGAAAATTTGTCTGCTTACCTAACACTTAAATGAGTCAGCTCCTTTGAAATCATACTTAGTACTGAATTTTCTTATATATTCAAACACTCAATTTAACCCTTACAGTTGAGGTAATAGTAAAATTGACTTATCCATGTATTAATGGAATAATAAATTTTATGTTTTCATTTGTTGTCGTGGAAGAATATTTACAATTGCTTTATTCTAACATAAAAACATATCATATAATTTTTTTTAGTGATCACTTACACGAAATGTTTTGTACTTTTACTGAAAGCTGCTGCGATTGGTGAAAAGAAAGAACTTATTGTATGCTCAAACGAGGTCAGAACGTAGCAGTACCGTTCTCTCTCTCTCTCTCTAATTATGACCCACTGACGTTGACTAAGAGCTGGA
Organism: Macrobrachium rosenbergii; assembly: GCF_040412425.1. NCBI lineage: Eukaryota > Metazoa > Arthropoda > Malacostraca > Decapoda > Palaemonidae > Macrobrachium > Macrobrachium rosenbergii. Next base: position 52,829,574 of record NC_089747.1, read on the forward strand.
CTCAGTGCTTAGTTAAACTGATACATATTGGATATAAGGAAAGTTCCCTACAATATTCCTTCCCAAGAACGGTCTGGGGATCGAACGTGTATCTACTCCCTTGCAAGACGTGCACAGTGCCACTTGGGTGAAGAAGTTAGAGAGAGAGAGAGAGAGAGAGAGAGAGAGAGAGAGAGAGAGAGAGAGAGAGAGAGATTATAGTCCTAAGCGTGTTGTGCGAGCTTAATTTAGCTCCTAATACACGATGAATAAAAATCGTAATCATAAATTATGATGTTCAGAGGCGCCTTCTCCAATCTCTTCAATCCCCTCAACACCCGCCCCCCCATAACCCAGCAAACCTCCCACACGTTCACACACACACACAATAACAGACTCAGGTCCATAATGCCACAATATTGACCCAGTCAGATTCCATGCCCCAGAACGGAAGTGGTGTGGATTAAATCAAATACGTAATTCCTCCCAGTGATGTTATACCTGCCGCCATTGATTGAAGTATATTTACATATTAAACACATATTGTGGTTCTATCATTTTTTCATCACAGCAATTTTCAGTTTGCGTCCGGGGTCTATTTAGTTATATTTTCCGTTATTTCTTCCATTTTATTTGGTAATCGTTTCTATATTAACCTAGTTATCCGGCAAAGAGTCTCTTTCCTCTCGATATATCATGATGTTTATTACCTTACATCAATGCAGGTATGCAACATGCTTACCCTGCATATAACTATCATTATACCCACATTTTTTATCATATATTTCTGCTACATTTCGCGTAAGGTTCTATGCACATAGGACCTACAGAAACCGTTAAATAAACAAACACAAAAATAAATCATACTGGGATCTCGAAAGTTTAGATGTTATGGTACGTATTGTTTCATTTGTTGCAGACTACAGGATGACGAAAACAGCGTTATTTACTTTGGGCTTCCATCTACCGCGTAATGGAAATAACTTGTTTACCCGACTGCCGGCCATTGAATGGACAGAAGAATGTCTCGTTTATCCGGCATTTGCCGGACAAACAAGCCAATGGAAAAAATCATTGCATACCCGGCTGTAGTAGACTCGTAGAATGGAAACCACAGAGAAAATAGATTCTGGCTGTTTGTGTAGGATGATGGTCGCAAGCAAATACAGGGAGGGAAATATGGATGGTATACTATTTTGAATAACAACAAAGGGTTTTGGGGGATACATTTCCTACAGATTAAAATAAGGCTAAGTAGGGTTTGCAACCCTGCTTTCTCGTGTACAGTACTTTCTACTATGTTTAGGAGTTTGTTCCTGACAAAACGCTTTTTATTCTGAAGAAACATCCTTTGCATGATCAGCTAATCTCCAGGCTTCGCTTATGCTGATTGTATGTGTATGATCTTGATAATTCCTTAAATCCTCGATAATGACGGTATTTGACCTTGATTTCACATATTTTTCGAGGGAAATGGTTTTTTTGAAATGGTTTTTATATCAAGAAAAAAATGTAATATATATATATATATATATATATATATATATATATATATATATATATATATATATATATATATATATATATATATATATATATATATATATTTATGTGATTTGTGTTTGTTTGTGTATGTGTATTTTTTTTTGTGTGAATCGGGAGAGAGAAACGTCAGACAGACATGCTGTAATACCCTTTAAAGGATATATATATATCTCTCAAAGATAAAATGCAAATGAGGTTAATGGCCTCACAGGATTCAAGGATCTAAAATTTGTGTGAAAACCCTTTAGAGTTTTTCTTTCGGTAATTACATCTTTACTACGCAAAACGTATCGAATATATTTTCTATCAGCAATTTCCCGCTCTTTCTCTTCATGCCCAACAACTGGATATCCGTGATGTCTGTCACCCAATGACGCGATATCCCTTCATCCATTTCGACGTTCCAGTCCAAGAACTGGACGTCTGCATATTGAAGTCTGCCACCCAAATTGCTTGTTGATAATGCTGGGGAGTAAAGACAATTTTACCTCTGGCTCCAGTTGTCAGTCTTCTCTCTCTCTCTCTCTCTCTCTCTCTCTCTCTCTCTCTCTCTCTCTGCTGCAATGTGACGTGACCACTTTGTAAAAATGAGCACTTATTTCAATAATGTTGCTAGAGTGTCCTTGCCATAATTTTATAATGCATAACGATTCACTGAATAATCTTTACACTTTTCTTTGTACTAAATAGGGTGCCGTTTAATTCTTTCGTTTTACTTGGTAAGTACAAGTTATTGCAAATCACATGTAATAAATATCCATGTTCTGTGACTTGACGTTCACTTTTTTTTTTTTTTGACAAATAGTGTAATTCTAAAGGTCTTTTGTAACTGAATTAATGAGCCCTTGCTATATTCTGTAATGATAATCTTTCGTAAGTTAGTTCACAGTCTCTTTTTTGGCTTTCGTGAAAGGCGAAATATCTCTCTTCCAGCTGTGAGTCGAACTTCGCCAACATATACTTTTCCTTTAAGGGGACATCGGAAAGCAAAAATTTCTTCTTTTTCAGTCATTTTAAACTTCATTTCTTTTTGGCTGAACGTCTGGTGTCAAGGAATAAGGAGCTGCTGCTCGAGAAGACGGGTAAAAGGTCAATTTTCCTATCATTTCAGTGCAAATGATATGTAAATGATATTGAAAAAATTTTATTTCCCATTATTAACTCCAGAAAGAAGGGAGAGAGATGAATGTTAAAAGATAAATACCTCTGTCTTAATAAATTGCCTCATTTTTGTAAAGAGAGGAAAAAATAAAGCGACATTTCATCAGAGAGAAAAAAACGTATTCCATAACCACATGAATTATTTTTAGATTCAGTTCATTTCAGCATTTCAGCACTGCACGGCCACTTTACACGCCCGTCACCTTAGTATAAGGTTGATAATAGAGAGAGAGAGAGAGAGAGAGAGAGAGAGAGAGAGAGAGAGAGAGAGAGAGAGAGAGAGAGAGAGAGAGAATCTCAGTAAATTGGGGATTTCTTTCCATGAGCACGCAGTTGCCATCAAAGCTATTTAATTTCAAAATCTGATATCCAGTTCTTCAAGGATTATTTCAAATAAGATTTATTTAACCCGTACACTGGAGCAAAGGCTGAATTTATATTAATTCATGTTTTCTTTTCAATAGCTTGATTAGGTGGATAAATAAAAGTAAAGAACATATTTTCTCCCTTGCTGGAGGCTTCGCAAAAGCACAGACACATACATATATGCATGCATACATGCATTCAAGCATACTTACACATTCATACACACAAACAATATATATATATATACATATATATATATATATATATATATATATATATATATATATATATATATATATATATATATATATATATTCCTGTATATATATGCTCAGAATGAATATCAGAAGAAAAATCAATAATTATGAGAGCGCAGGATAAGTTATCACATAATTCCATGCTAACCAAAAGCAATTATTAACCAAGCGACCTTTCAATGAAAATTCGAATAAAAGTGGGGAAAATATATTATAAAGTATATATTTTATACTGTAACGAGAAGCATTGGTCGTGAGATTGACGTCTCACGACAGGTGGAAAATAACACTGCATCAAGAATGCGAAATATGGTGGAATATATATATATATATATATATATATATATATATATATATATATATATATATATATATATATATATATATATATATATATATATATATATATATATATATATATATATTATAAATAAATACTATATTAATATATTGAAATAATATATAAAGTTCCTGGTCATGATTTTTTTATTTTCTGAAAACAGTGAACTATTGCTGCCTAGTTTGTCCGCCCGCACTTTTCCGTCTGTTGAAAGTTCTGTCCGCCCTCAGATTTTTAAAACTACTGAGGCTAAAAATTATATGTTGATCATTCCACCTCTAGTCATCAAACATACCAAATCCATACTCTATTCTCAGTATTTTCATTTTAAAACCACAAGGTTAAATATATAAATAATCGGATGTGCGTCTGGCAACGATATAGGCCACGCCACCACCGGGCCGTGGTTTAAGTTTCATGGGCCGCGGCTCATACAGCATTATACCGAGACTATCGAAGGATAGATCTATTTCTGGTGGCCTTGATTAAACGCTGTAGCGGCTGTATAGAAAACTCGATTTGCACCGAAGAAACTCCAACGCATTTTTTACTTGTTTTTATTTCTTATGATTCTATAATTTAGTTTTAAAAAACTACCTTACTTTTCTGCTTATTTGTACGTACATTCGTTACACTTGGTAAAAAGTGTCATATTTTAATAATCTAATTTAGTGCAATAAAATACGACACCAATCCGTGAAACAGATCACGCAGAAACTCATCAATAACCTAAAATAAATCCTCATTCGTAGCCTTCAGATTAATTATACAATAACAACACGAATACTTATTCCTTGACTTTCTTCTGTGTATATGTCTGTACTTTTTTCTAATCAGACATGAAATGGACCTATCGAAAACTAATAGAAAAATCGACGGTGGTTGCAAACATCGAAGGCAATCCATTTTAGAAGAATTCAAGATCTTGTTGCGTAAACATTTCTATATAGATCAAAAGGCACGCTCCGGAACAATTTGTTTTGCAACACTGTTGTGGTGGGTCGTAGATTCGTAGACTTAAAGTGCTGAGCAGTTTCTGCTCTTTGCGACTGGCTGCTTTTTTTTTAAGTCTTTACTGTCGATGGCAGCATAACAGTTCAAAATAATTGTAAACCGTTTCTTATTAAATGTGTGAATTTTATTTTGAGGTTTGTAAAAACTTTACGGGTTACGACAAAATGAGGTCAAGATGGCCCGATGAGAGGTACCGTGTTTAAAATTAACGGGATGGAAAACTCGACAACATGGCGCTCAGCTGAATTATTTAGCTGGAAGTAGCTTGGTATAACTGATTGCTTCACTGAACATTTACAAAAAATATTCCATTTCCCAGAGGAAACAGGGACCTCTTTTTTTCATTTGAAAATACTGAGTCATCACACCATCTAAAGACAATAGAATAAGTCCCAGTATTCAAAATAGAAAAAAACACATAAAAACAATTTATAGTTGCATGAGACAAACAAGAGCATATTTTTCATCAAATATATATTAAACAAACTTGAGATAAAATATCCCATTTTAGTACAATTTTATATGAGCAGGGTTCAGGCGAGAGTCTAAAAAGAGATATGAGAAATAAACCTGACCATGAAGTGTGATATGGTACTGTATTTTTGCTGTGAAATATTATCCATAGATTAATATTCGATTCATATACGTAAGAGCGCAAAGGATTACCCAGCATTAAAGTAGTATGAACGTCTTTATTAATAATTAATAGATAGATGTTTATTGAATGCACAACATTATACATTTATTATAATTATAACAAGTTAATAGATGTGGTTCAACAAAAGCACATAAAAAATACATCAGTACACAAAGATACGTCTATTAGAAATACAGAAGAATGTCCTGATCCTTCAACTGAGGAGTCATTAGTATCTATATTTGTTTGAGCAGGGCCTAATTCCCAATGTGTTAATCTCCTTTTTAGCCAGTTTCGGAACCCTGCCTTTCAAGCATGTCAGTCTTGTTTACAGTCTGCAGGAGACCGGGGAAATCTTCAAAAGAGAAATCATATTTATCAGGCTCTGATCGAGGTGAAAGACCGAACCTCTGATAAAATAAACAAGTTAAAAATGCACAGAAGTTCCTTCATTGCTCAATCGAGTTTTTTGTACAGCGTATTATGCTGTAGAAACTTCAAAACGCGGCCCATGAAACTCAGCCACAATCCGGTGGTGGCCTCAGCCATGGCCCATGAAACTCAGCCGCGGTCCAGTGGTGGCCTGTGTTGTTGGTACCTATAGCAGTACCAGAGGTACGATTATGGCTAACTTTAACCTTAAATAAAATAAAAACTACTGAGGTTAGAGGGGGTATGCAATTTGCTATGTTTAATGATTGGAGGTGGATGATCAATATACCAATTTACAGCCCTCTAGCCTCAGTAGTTTTTAAGATCTGAGGGCGGACAGAAAATGCGGACGGATAGACAAAGCCGTCACAATAGTTTTCTTTTGGAGAAGACTAAAATTAGAACACGGTAGAATAATGTTTCATTCGGGCTTCATTTTAAACTCAAATAGACCTGAAAATGCGTTCAAGCTTGCGCAGAAAGAAGGGGAAATGATGAAGAGTGTTTTTTTATTATTTTTTGAAGAATAGAGGTCGCGTATCGAAAAATATTCATAAGAAATAAATAGCCTTTATCATATTCTGTTATAAAAAAATACTGAAACTCACCTTCGATATCTAGAAGCAAAATACTAATAAATAAGATTTTAAAAAAATTGTCTATCGAATTACGTTGACTCAGTTGAGAAGATACATGATTGGAAAAATAATTCTGGAAAAAAACTTTTTTTATTTCATAAAAACAGCTCTGAAGCCGAGGTTAAGTGCGATTAAAGAATAATTGAAATTTTAGAGGATAAATGCTCCATATACTCTAGTCACGTTGCACTGCAGTGAGTTTTCCCTAGGAGAGAGAGAGAGAGAGAGAGAGAGAGAGAGAGAGAGAGAGAGAGAGAGAGAGAGAGATCTTTTTATTCTAAGTGCAACAATAATACAAACCGAACAGCATACCCTGTGAGGGTCATCGAATCTCCATAACCGAGCTTTCAAAACTTTGAACTGAATGCCAAAGTGGATTACAGACATAAACGGCTTTTGACAAAATGTTAATTCTGGAAATAGAGCATCATTATTGAAGTCACTTTAAAAATAAACTCGCAGAAAATAGAAAATGGTCGATTATCCATATGGATAAAAGATACATTATTTCAGGTTTTGCTTTACAAAAATATTTGAGATTCTGCAATGGTTTATGACAACAGTGAATCAATTTCACAACACACACACACACACACACACACACACACACACACACACAAATATATATATATAAAAGAACAATATATATATAATAATATATAATTTAAGATATATATATAAAAAGAGCCTAGAGAGAGAACAGAACTAGAGATAAAGAGAGAGAGAGAGAGAGCTTTTGCAAAATACAGTGAAACAATTGGGTGAGAAGATGTTTAGCCTCTGATCTGGTCCTTTTTGAGTAAACTGCATACAGTGGAACAAAGGATTGCAAAACACTCGTTTTACAGACAACAACTAAGCTTAGAACTTATAAAACAATTTTAATGCATACAAAGATCATTACATTTGAATTAAATATAAAGGTGTGAATGTATATTAAAGAACAAGAAAAGATGAAACAACGACCACAGCCACAATTATACTCTAACTTTTGTGTTATGGCTGAACTTACAGTGAGCGTGCGTGCGAGTGTTTGTCTCTGTGTTTGTTTGTGTCTATGGATATGTGTTCACGGGTGATCTGATACTTTCCTCGAATCTCTGTGCCACATGAATGTTCAGTCAATTACGTTACTGAAAAGCACCTTAGAATAAATGGGAAATTAATAATAATAATAATAATAATAATAATAATAATAATAATAATAATAATAACTGTAAGAGAAGAAAACTTACATTGTGAATATATTTTTACGAATTTACAATTAATGAACTAGTATATCAAAACATTCTTCCTATTAAGTAACATTTTATTATTTTGCCTTAATTCATTTCCTCTCTCTCTCTCTCTCTCTCTCTCTCTCTTGCTGCAGTGTAGCATGTCCAGTGTATGGAATAAGCACTAAGAGCAATAATGGCTCAACTTCATGTAGATTTTTTTTTCGTAGTGAGTTGTGTGATTCAACAAACATTCTAACTTTTATTGGATTTTTTTTTTGTTTGCCTTTTGTTTTCGTTTATTCGAACAAGTACATTTCGACAGAATGAGCTTTGGGTCATAAACATACGAGTTTCTTTTATTATTAAGGTATATATATTATTTAATATAGGTTGTACACTTCACACTTCATATAGAAAATATAATCATTCGCATCTTTTAAATAAAATATTTTAAATGCTACTTGGCAAAGAAAAATCCATTTTTAGTATTTTTTTCACTGACGAACAGTAGTCATAATCTATCGTTTATTCATAGTAAATAAATAAGAATTTAACTTGGTTGCAGAATTCAATTAAATAGTTTCCGCCATTAAAAAGTAGTTTCACTTATATAAGATATTATTCACTTAATTCTATTGTCATTAATTGTTCTGACTTTTACAGCCAAAAAGCAATTTACTGGTCAATGAAAACTTAACCAAAAACCTATCTTAATCTATTCGTTATCTTGTGACAGAAATGAATCTACCTTCAATTTTAATATTTTACAGGATAAATTTTCCGAAAATCTATGCACAAGAGAGCAAGGGACTTTTCCCCTACCTGACTAAATTGAGGAAAATATCTTCAATATTCCATCACCTCATCAGTTCAAACTTTAGATGAAGACTTTGTATATCTCTTCTCTATTAGCTTAGCATCTGATGCCCGGTAGTAAATCGGGAAGCAAAGTCAGAGGGGCCAACATTTTTGAACCTATAGATGAATGTAGGCGCCCTTATCGGGTCAAGTTTTCATTAAGGAAAGTTCTGAGACTAAGCTAATTTGCATGACATTATCGTTGGGGCTACGTCACAAACCATCAAAGGGACTGAAAAAAAAGATGGCTTATCCACTGGAGAAAAGTTAAGGAAAGTGGAAACGAGCAGACAAAGGATGCTATAGGAAGTTGAGTGGAGACGGAGTATTTGTACGACTGAAATGTTTTGCGCAACAAAATTAAGTTTTTTGTTTACAAAGATAGAAGGAAAAGAACAAAGAAGTAAGAAAAAAATTTAAGATAAGAAAAAAAAACCTTCGTCTAACAAAACGAAGATAAATATGTATCTGCTCTCTAGCAAGTGTCGGGAAAGAATTATTTCTCTATTTTTATATCATTCGTTATCCTTTTCCGCTTTACTCGCCGACTTTTCGTATCTCAGCTGCGACACAACACATAATGTTATGGGAATTAATTCGGGGTTAGAAATTCTTTAGAGGGGGCATCCTTCCTCGCAGTTTACGCAAAGCAGATTCGATAAGAAGTTTTATTTCCAAGTTTTAAAAGGGGTCCCCAGAACACATTCAACACTCCCCCTGCCCCCGGGGTCCACGGTCCCCAGCCCCTCCCCCCTCCTCCCAACACCACCCCCATTCCTCCGTTACTAGCACCAACTTCTGAGTCCGACAACAGATGTTCAGGGGACGACGAGATTGAGTGAGTCTGAAGTTTCCGAAATGGAGATCCTTCTCGGCGGAAGTTCTGAGCTTGAGAAGTGATCGATCGGCGGAAATGACGTCACTCTTCAATCCAAAGAGTTAAGATAAAAAATGTCTTCCTCGTTTGAGAACGAGTGCCGAAATAATGGTCGTTTTCCTTTTTTATATTAGTTAATTTTTGAAGTGACGGTAAATATAGATGTCCGATATCATATATATAAATATCCAAGACGTAAAAATCACCCGCTTTGACCATAATTTTAGTACATCAGTTTTTGAAAAAGTACTTATACAGGCCTTAGAGGTAACTTTTATAGTTCGTGTTACTTTTCTTTTAAAATTGATGCCATAACGACTCTAGTTTTTAGAGCCCTCCGTTATACATCTAGCTGGGCAAATTTCCACTCCGAAATTGAATTTTTACTGGAATATTTCACCAAAAATTCCTATCCAAAAAGACTTTTTTATAACATAGTTAACAAGATTTTAGCACGTAACTTTTCTGATTCTATTGTGAAATGTAATGTTCAGAAATTGACTATGTACGCCACGATACCATATACGCATTCTGACTTTCTTAGATCCAAAGTCAAACAAATCATTGAAAAAGAGTTTGGATTTCTAAAACTGAATTTAATACCTATGAATCCACTAAAGATTGGCGGCTTTTTTAATTATAAGGAGAAGCTACAGACCTTTATGAAGTCCAATATTATTTACAAATTTGAATGCCCAAGATGTCTTGGTAGTTATGTTGGCTCATCAAAGAGAATGTTGCAGGTCCGTTATTACAGCCACTTAGGTTTGAGCTACAGAACTGGCTCACGAATTACTAACCCCGAATTTTGTAGTATTAGAAATCATGCCGTTAATGCAAGGTTAATATTGATAAAAAACATTTTTTCCATCCTGGGAACTACCAAACAATCGGCTTACTTAACGACCCTTGAGTCTTTGTTTATTAAACGTCATGCACCTCTTCTAAACTCCCACGTGTCTTCTTCTCCTCTGCACTTGGCCTAAGTGTAGGCTACTCTGGCATGCGTGAGCTTGTCGTCTCACTTAGTCTTTCCCCTTCTTTTGATCAGGTAGACTTTTTTAAAAAATCTTTTCTTTTACTTTTTATATATTTTGTAATTTTAAAGAATGTAACTGCCGTTTTTAATTTAGCTTTTATTTTGAATTATTATATGTATTTTTTTAATTTTACAGACCGATGATGTGTTTAAGTAACACGAAACGTTTCTTTCAATAAATATGCAACTGTTTTGTTGACTGTCGTTTTCTCTGGACTCCTGCTTGTTGCTGTATACTTCGAGAATGTATAGTGCCCGTATATATATATATATATATATATATATATATATATATATATATATATATATATATATATATTATATATATATTTGTGTGTGTGTGTGTGTAAATGTGTGTGTGTGTGTATGCAGAGAGAGAGAGAGAGAGAGAGAGAGAGAGAGAGAGAGAGAGAGACCCCCATAAAATATTGTCCTTGGAACTTTGAAATAAAGAACCAAAAGAAACTGACATAAAAGACATCAGATGTAAATACCCAGAAATTTTATTGCTGTGAAAGAAATGTCGAAAGAGATTAGAACATTTGTAAAAAGGTTGATTTATTTATTCAGGGTGAAGGTGGAAAGACCCGACAAGATCACGAGAGGCGCAAACGGGAACAGAAAAGAGCAGAGCATTTTGAGCGATGTTGTACGTGCAGATGAGGAAATGGTATAGCACTTTTCTGCCCACAGTTTGTAAAACATATTTAAACGAACATAACTGAGACAATGACAATGACAAGTCATCTTTCAATACATCGACAACCAAATACGCAATAGAGAGAAAACAAAAAAAAAAAAAAAAAGGTCTCCTGGGCCTTCGTGAAGTCTCCAACAGGCGCCTATCGATGCTCATTTGGTCTTAACACTGGGGAGCTTCGGATCCCCTGAGAGGAAATATGTAAGTCTAAGGATGACATAAAAATCCTCTTTCGCGAAGACTAATGAGGATTAGAAGGGCTTAACCATGGCACTTGTGCTGCGATATATTCTCTTCAAGGTATGGAGGATTATATGTATGTATGTGCGTATATATGTATGTATATATATGTGTGTGTGTGTACCTTTCCTAGAGGTCTTTGACTCTGGTTTCAACGTGAGAAATTCGTTCAGTGCTTTAGCCTTTCATATAAGACAATCTAAACTCGTTTGGTTTAGTGGATGTTTTCTAGTTACATTAATCTACCGTCCTTTTAAGCAACGACGTGACTTCTAAGGTATCGTTGGCAATAACTGCTGTTGTGACTTGTTTTTCATTCATTAAATTACCAGCCACTCGAAACGATGTTATTGGCATCCGTGAACCTCTAAGAACATTTTTCCATTGATAATACGAATATGTAAGCTCTTATTATCTTTCTAAGGGTAAGTTACATTCGCCTCTCAGATGCGAGCTAATCAAAAGCTCTATGAAACTAATATCAGAAAACTCCCAGCAATATTAAGTTCGGGAAATGAGCACCAGGGGTGTTTTTATCGTCCAATATCTAGGTAAATATTCGGATAATGTGGTTCCGCTTCTTTTCGTCCTTTTCCGTCATTTTTGTCCTCATTTTAGCGAAAAGAATACAAATACTTCTTGGGCATCACACTTAGCATTGATTGTTCATCTAGTGTTAATAGGAAAGAAAGACTTTCTTGTCAGACTTATTAGAACAGTGGGCATGACGTTGACCCTTTTCAGTTTAAGATTTAAAGAAAGAAAAAGAAAGATCCTCAATCGATCTGTTTATCACCTTTTCTTACTTGTCTTTATCTCTGCAGGCTAGTTTCCATTTGGAGCCCTCGTGGGTTTACAGTCTGTTGAGTCTTTCCATAAAGGTTTTCAGCTGAAGATTTAAATAAAGAAAAAAAAAGAAAGAAGGAAAGAAAAACAACGTACCCCCTATACCACCACTTCCTGATCCCTTTTGCTTGTGGACCTTTGTTGGTTCACGTCATCCTGAAAGCAGCTGTTGGAGAGACGGCGAGATCTAAAGCAGTAGATTCACGGAAGCTACACACAACGCAATCGGGGTCTAAGGGCGCCTCGTCTTTGGTGCCTGGAATTTTATGAAACTTCTATGGCGGTTATGTATGGTACGTGGGCTGGATGTTGCAGATTCGCTTTGCTTTTATTGTTAGATGTTGTTAAAAGATTAATTTTGACAACAAATTTTGTTGTTGTTGTGTTATTGTTGTAGTCATTTGTAAAATCTGGACTAATGTTTTTATTGATATCAGGTAATAATTACATTAACATCTTTTTTACTGTACATCATTTCTTCCTTTTCAGGACTTACTTTGCCTTATCATTGAGATATTAGATTGCCAATTTCTAGGCTTCGAGTTTTGTGTAATAATTTGTCTTAAATACTCAATAATACAATAGATTCTCTTTAAACAACATAGACGAGGATTTCTAATATGACCAGAGGATCCTATTATGCTTTTTGTGGCATCGTAAATTTCTTTTATTCGTGTAAATCATTAGTCCTTTTTCCTTGCTGATAACTGATTACAATTGTTATGCTCCTTTCTCTTCACTGATACTACATTATGTTTGACCTGATTTCATTACAAAAATTAAAAGACAAAATTCAGCGTTTCTACTACATCTGTTTATAAATCAAGATGTAATTTTCTCGAAGAATGCCGGTAAACAGAAGTTGACTAAATAACTTGGTATGTCGTAAGCAATATAAAGGCAGACACGCCAATTGCATCCGTATTGCCAATCGTGGTTTGTCTGTCTGTCATCTGAAGCCAAAAACGTTGCCTCAGTAAAAACAGACGACGTCAAATACACCTGGCACGGAGGGGATGGGGGGCGGGGTGGGGGGATATCACTGAAGATGATTTTACGTTGGATGGGAGGCCGAATGGGATGCCAGCAAACGTCTTCCGATGCACCGTTTTCTCTTCCAGGGCGTGCAGCGCGGAGGAGTGGATTCTGGTGTCGCTCCCAGGATCAGGAATAAATATTTCTACTTATTTCCTTGTCGACTGTCGAAAGGAGCTTCGCGTGGATAACGGACTATCTATCTGTGTATCCCTGTATCTATTTATACACACACACACACACACATAATATATTTTATTATATATATATATATATATATATATATATATATATATATATATATATATATATATATATATATATATATATATATATATATATATATATATATATATGTGTGTGTGTAAAAGAAAATATCTGTGTATTGTATTGGTACGTAGTTAATTGATCGAATTGCCAGATATCATCTCCCTTTTTACTTTTTTTTTTTTTTTTTGTTATCGGTAGACATTTTTTTAATGTTTTACTTAAAATGAAAGAACAGTTTTATGCAATGAAACGTTTAAAGCTTTATCCTTAAATCCTTCTATCAAACGAAAGCAATTTCAGTAAGAAAGTTAATCTGAGTATATGAAAATTACCACCGCAAAAGATATGACGAGATAAAATGGATGCCCTTAGCGACAAAACTTATGCCCTCAGCGAGAACATGAATGCCCTTACCGAAGAAACGGATACCCTCAGCGAGAAAAATACTGTGCTGTCATTGGCGGGAAAGCGAATTCCCTTTGCAAGAAAATTGATCCCCTTGCGAGAAAAATAATTCCCTTGGCGAGAAAGATGATTCCCTTCGCGAAAAATAAGAATTCCCTTAGCAAGAAAATTAATTCCGTTAGCGAAAATGAAAGAATGTATTACCACTAATGGCAGGAAAAGAGGCCCCAGGAATGAATGAATCCCTTCCACGAAAAATCCCTTAAATAAGATTTTTGATCGACAGAAACCATCTGGAAAACGAAGAGGCTTTCTTTCCCGTTTATTCATTCATAAACGCTTTTACGAAGGGTTCAAGACTTTTTATGTAAGTGTTAAAAAGGATTTTTCTTCTATTAGTTAAAATGGGTTGGAAGTTATGAAACTGAAATATCGTCTTCTTCATGACAACTTTTGTAGGTTCATGGAATTTGTTGGTGTGACCATCGCGTGGTTAAGGTCGATTTAAAGCCTAATAAAACGAATGAATATTACTCAATATTATTAAATACTTCCATATTAAGTTTACACTTTCCTTAAAAAACTCTACTTTGCATTCTCCTCAATACTAACCCCCCACCACCTCTCTCTCTCTCTCTCTCTCTCTCTCTCTCTCTCTCTCTCTCTCTCTCTCTCTCTCTCTCTCTCTCTCTTTGTCATATTATGCAATAATATTAGAATTTTTCAATAATACGTTTTATACTTTCATTAGAAAACTACTTGGCATTATCCTTAATACTAAATTCTCTCTCTCTCTCTCTCTCTCTCTCTCTCTCTCTCTCTCTCTCTCTCTCTCTCTCTCTCTCTCATAAATTGTCAATCTTCTTTGATTTGGGTTACTCTACAATCTTCTTAACTTTCGGCATTTTTAAAGAGACTACAAAAAGCTTCCACATGAAATGAAATGTCAGCTAAAATCATCAGAGTAAAACTCATACTCATTCACCTTTTCCTTTGCATCCCTCTTCACTTTTTCATCTCCCATCCCAGCTCCTTCTTCCAAAACTCATTTCCTCTCCTCCGACGGATATTGTTCTTACCTCCTCTTGAAAATTTCATCGATCCTCCGTAAATGAGTCTTTTCTCTCGTCGCTAAAATAAAAAAAAATATGACGTTTCAAAGTAGCAGATATTTGCTGAGGAGAAGTGGAAAAAGATAGTTGGTCAGATGATAGGTATAACGGACTATTGCTTTCTGGCGTTTTAGAGAAAATAAGACAACCAGCAGTAAATTGGCAAATGACGTTGTTGGTGCTATCACGTAAATGTTAGTCATCACTCGCTGGAACAACTTCTATTATGCTCTGTTCAACTGTCGTAATTGACAGTTCGCCTTAGGGGATTCAGAACCTCCACACGGTTTTGAGTTCAAAATAATAATAATAATAATAATAATAATAATAATAATAATAATAATAATAATAATAAACTTGTCTGGACTTATCCAGACGATATAAATAACAAGAGCTTTCCAACTTAATCGTGGTCAGCCTTAGAAACCCTAAATCTTTCTGGCTTCAGCTGAGAAAAATGTACTTACATAAACACATCTGTTAAAAAAGAGATAAAAAGATTAGAGAAAATAAAACGAGAAAGGCATAACATCACCGAAGGGACCGTCAGTTCCAAGGTCTAAAGACCTTGGTCAGTTCCATGTCTGACGCAGAGCTCTTAGAAGCAAACTCTAGCAAACGCCCCGTGTGCATTCTTCGGGTAATTGAGTCTTGCATGGAACCGATCTCTTCCACAACACCGCAAAGGAAAATGAGTTTTTTCTTTTTTTACGAAAATAACCAACAAATGCCTTCGTCGGTCGTACACTCCTGCTAGAACGACACTGGGACTTGAATGCATAATGCACAGAATTCTAATGAGCCTATTCCTGCAGGTTCTCTCTCTCTCTCTCTCTCTCTCTCTCCTACGCACAAGGAATATTTTTTGTTCTTATACAGGGACATACGTATAGATATACTTAAACCAAAAGAGTGTCTGTTAGTTTAAAAGGTTCTGAGGTCCACACCAAGCCTCTCAGATCCCCTTCACTACCTTACTACGATTACTAGCCGCTTTAGGCAAAGGCCTACCCGGTTCTCTGTCTAATGAAAAGAGTTCCCATCAATTAATGCAGGCTAACTCCATTGTCATCCAATTTAGGGATTCATATGGTATATTCCATATCTGGCTGTTTTACATGTTAATTGATGATCAAAATAATTTTTTATACTTTTGTTCTTTAGATTTACAGAACTTTCATAACAAATAGTATATTTTCAAATAAATAAAAATTCACACACACTTACACATACACACACACACACACACATATATATATATATATATATATATATATATATATATATATATATATATATATATATATATATATATATATATATATATATATATATATATATAAACTCCACCAGTCGCATCATGGATGTATGCATGTATGTGTGTGTGTCTGTGTATGAGTGTGTGTGTGTGCATACGTGTGTATGTGTGCAAACATAGTATTCTGGTATTTCTGCCATGAAAAGACCTATCCGTCTGTCGCGGAGAAACCCTTGGGTGCAGCTTCTTCGCTCTTAAAGTAGTTCCTTCAGACCCACAAGAAAAGATTTATCGTCCAACTGGATATTTCTGAAAGGCCTTAGCTCCAAGTCTGCTTGTCTTCCTATTTTCGGAATCTTTTTGAGCATTTGGTTACAAGGTAAATAAAGCGCAACAAAGAATTCTTTATAATTTCAAAATTAATGACTTATGAGTGATATGATTTCAATTCAGGATATCTGGTTGCCTGCATATATTAATGTATAAATATACATCGAAAAATCTATAAATTTAAACAGCAATTCGGACGTTCTCTTGATACACGGATAGGTGTATAAACAGAGATACATTAATACAGAGATCTATTGTGGAACAGAATTTGAAAATGGAAAGTTCTTGTATGAACAGAGATATATCATTATAGATATCTGTTGTGGAACAGAATTTGAAAGTAGAAAGGTTTTGTATACATAGAGATACATTAATATAGAAATCTGATGTGGAATAGAATTTGAAAATGGAAAGTCATGAAAAATAGTTAAATATATAATTTGTTACAGAAAAAAACAAATAATTTCATTAATATCAATTTATGATGTGTACTGCTAATAATTTTGTTTATCCTTGGAAAAAGTATTCTTAATTTACCTTTAATTATTATGAATATCAAATGCCTAAACTAGCTAGGGAAATGTTTTCTGAATCCCGGTAAAATTTCGTCTATAACCTTAGCTAAACTATCCTTTTATACCAAAAATCCTTTACCCCAGTGAAAATTTGGAATTTCTTAATTTTTTCTTCTAGCACTGATATATTTATGTCTGTAAGCATTTATGATGCAAATACTGTACATTAAACATGTTATCTGAGAAGACAGATATCTCAGGCGAAACATAATGGAAAAATGGGAAAAATTTCGTAATCTTATCTTTACTACCTCAAACTTATAACAGGTGATATTTATACTCCAGAAAACGGGGGTAAATAAGCTTCATCTTTGCTATTTTCTTCCCCTCCCATTCCCTTCTTTTATTTTTCTTCTCAATGAAATCGATTTCCATTAGCAAACTATTTTATCTTTCAGGGTTATTTTCTCCTTTACGTACAGTATATCTTGCACTTGAAACCGCGCCCACCTCCGGGAAATTAGGCAACAAGATAATATCTGGTTCAAATGGGAAAATAATTTCTCTTTCTAACATGAGATTCTTAAGAAAGATCTTTTTATGATGACCCCCTAGAAATAGTTCTAACGTACGTTACAGCTAAAATCTCTTTGGATAGAAGGCTGTGAATGTGGAACCAAGAAGAATTTATAAAGAAACACATACACACAAATATATATATATATATATATATATATATATATATATATATATATATATATATATATATATATATATATATATATATATATATATATATATATATATATATATATATATATATATATATATATATATATATATATATATATATATATATATATATATATATATATATATATATATATATATATATATATATATATATATATATATATATATATATGTGTGTGTGTGTGTGTGTGTGTGTGTGTGTGTGTGTGTGTGTGTATGTGTGTGCACTCGCGCCTATTAACATCTGAAGATTTTTGCCCGACTTACCATAGCAGTATTTCATTTCTTTTATTTCAGCGTGGTAACTAGTTTTATCAGAACTGCAATGCCAAATTGTAGAGATCAATAATTATAAAGTAATGATTAATTTTACCGTCAAAATCTAATACTGAAAAAATTCATAAATGATTAACTCTGAAAAAATATGCAGCCATATTCTCAATCGCTGAACCAACATTGACAAAATTCGGATTCATTAATCCCTCCATTGAATTTTTTTAAAAGAAACAAATTGGATAATTCGAATGAATGGTAGAACAAATGATAAACTGTGTTGCGTATATTCGCATTGAAATATACACACAGCCCACAATAACTGAGCTCTAATGGTATTGTTTTGTATAATAGTGTCCTGCACTGAAAAGAGGACATTCAATCTCTCTCTCTCTCTCTCTCTCTCTCTCTCTCTCTCTCTCTCTCTCTCTCTCTCTCTCTGTTTTACTCTTTTACTCATTTGTGAATATATATCAGTAAATGTTTATATTCAATTTTTTTTAGACAAGCATGTTCTGTTAGATCACTTTGGACATTATAGAATTACTCTACTTTCACCGCCTTTTGTAATCGATTGTTAGCATATATGCTAATGTTGCAAGCATTATCTTTTACAAGAAGCGTGCACTTATCAAATGGAATATTCAAGGTAATTGAAATCACATGCCATGCATTTCCGATACTATGGATGCATGCATACGTTATATAATATATATACACATATATATACATACATATATATACATACATATATATATATATATATATATATATATATATATATATATATATATATATATTATAAACTATATATTTACAAAAATTACAAGTGAGTCATCCAGGAGAGAAATAAACTATATATCAATAAACACGTGAGAAAAAAAATTCACAATTAAACAACTCAAAAGAATCATAATAATACAGGTAGTATTTTATATAACAATCTTTCCATATTTTGCATATCAACTCAGTATATAAAGACAGAGTCGATACGACAACCATCGCGTCCAAAAGAATGCTTGACTCAACTCGCCAGCAAGAAAACAAACAAACAAAGGAGGCAACAACCCACTAAGGGAACAATCGGCAAATGATTGTTCTTTATATACATATATATATATATATATATATATATATATATATATATATATATATATATATATATATATATATATATATATATATATATATATATTATATATATATATACTACAGAGTATTTCATATACAATCTTACCCATATCTTGCATATCACCTCGGTATATAAAGACAGCTGCTCTTTATATACATACATGTATAAACATCTACCCACCCACACACACACACAAACGTGCACACATATGTGTGTGTATGTATGTGTATAGAGATTTACAAGAATTACTGATAACCTTTGGATATTTCTACATTCATATTGTTTACTCTTTCATACAGATAAATTCTAATGCAATCATTATACATGAATGTTTGTATGTATGTATGAATGTATATACTATTGCAATATACAAATCATGCTATTTTTCACTTGCAGCCAATGGCATTTTAAGCAAACTTCATCAGCGATAGAAGATACAAGTGAAGACGGATTTGAACTTTAACTTCGAGTTGAATTTTTGGAAAGCCAAATCAAAACATTTCTTCCAGGGAACACAAATGCACCGATACAGTTATACGTTTATACTCATTCATCTTTGAACTCAGGCTCTAAGCTTATCTTAACATAAAACAGAAGAAGTTTTATAAAATTGGATATATCCTATGAATCTTTATTTTTGTGAAGGTTATAAAACACACTTTGAATTAAAAGCCTTACCTGTGGAAGAAATAAGTTATCAGATATTCCTTGCTCTTGGCTGAACACTATACTACAGTATAAACTATGCTGAAATAAACTTTTCCTCTCTACTCTCTGTTTCAAAATCTCTTCTCAGCAGTCTGGAAACAACGAGGACCATAACGAAACTCTAAGACTCCTCGAGAACAGTTGTATGAACTCATGCAAGTTATTTCGTAGTCATAAAGTATAATTGTAAACTATTTCCTGAGCTGTGATTAGAGTATATTCTTTACATTATTTATATCCTTTGAAGTTTCCTAAGCAAGATGATTTACGTCCCTCACAGATAACAGAATGGATTTAAGCTCTTTGCATTCCAAACGCGACGAGGCACACGGAGACACACAATCATCTTTAATAAAAGCAAACATTATACACACACAAACACGCGCGCACACACACAAACCCACACAGACACACTTCTACACACACACATATATATATATATATATATACATACATACATACATATATATTTTTTTTTTGCAATAGATTTTCAAATAACGCGTTATAATCATTATAATCGATTATCCGTGGATACCAAACACATCTTCCGTTCTTTCTGTGTTCTTTTTCCCTTTTGGAACATGCCGTTAGAGATTATGTATGCAGACGCCCTCACTCAAGCTCAGACGACCACAGAACACCTGCGGTGTCTACGCGAATATCGGGATGAACAAGTGATCCAAAGATCAGTGATAACCAACCAAATCCTTGTCAAAATTAGAAGATCAACCGTTCGGTGAAATCCAACGATCTATATTGAAAAACACATTAACATTAAGATAAAGGACATTTAATAGTTATTTGAAGATCCCATAAGAAAAGAAGACATTTTGAAGCCTCACTACCACCAAAGTGGAAAGATCCCCTACGTCACTTTTGCTATGTGAAAATGAGGAGAAAAATATACTGGGGTCTTAACGAGGACACAAGCCTCAAGCGAAACTGTTTATCGAAAGAAGTCCCTGGACCACCAACACCAATCATGAATGTATCGTCAGTTTATCGAACATCAAACAAACACCTCGATGTAACTGTGATAAGTGCCTTGGTATACGGGTTAAACTTTACTTTGTCATCTGATGGGTAACAAGTAACGTGAGGAATATTCTTAAATATTAGTAATTTCTATGAATAGCTTATGGGCCTATAAAATAATGTTCACAGCAAAATAAAAAAAAAAAAACCTATGGAAAGCACGTGTTTCAAACACTTGCGAAAACAAAAGAAACTGTTTGTTCTTAAGTCGAAGGTGATATTAAAAAATAATGTAAAACATTAAACAAAAAAAAAAACTTTCACTCTCAGGTTAAAATTCCCCTGGCTAGGAGCACTTATCTAGACAGTCATAAGTAATCTCCTTATCAATAAATGTTAACAATAACTTCTCTGCTTTACAAGACTCAGATATAAATCATGCAGTGTCTTCAGTGATTTTTCAGTGTTTTGGTGACACAAATAAACATCTCATCGAAGCAATATTGTTCCCTGGAGTGATGTTTCAGTACTGGTGTAAAATCCTTGGTAATCTGGGATCAGTGTTGGAGGGTTTGGTTAGATTAGCTTCAGAGATGATCGCGTTTCTACAAAGATGGATTATCTTTAGAGAGAGAGAGAGAGAGAGAGAGAGAGAGAGAGAGAGAGAGAGAGAGAGAGAGAGAGAGAGAGAATTGTAGATAAAGGACTGTACATTAATATACAAATGTATGTATGTCAATACAGCAAAGTAATGCTTTCTTCAGTAATATTCAATTTAGATAAAAATACTGTGATATGATACTGGTATTTATTAACACTTTGTGGCATAGTCTTTTCCGATAGAGGAAAAGAAAATAAGCTGGACCGTTGTTAATACTTCTAACAGATATAGATTTCTATACGAGCTGATGGCGAGATAATCCAGTTAAATTCTTCCTGAAGTCGTTTAATACACTTGTTTTATTACTGAAGTTTCGGCGCAGGACTCTTTTGAACCGTTGTTTGTTTAACGGTTCGGTCTTGGGGAAGTTCTTGACGACCGCCATTATATCGTAAAGTTTTTTCCGGAACAAGTAATTAGCGAAAGTGATTGCTACCTGATTTTCACGGAGAGAGCAGGTGACCTTTCCTGATGAATCAAATCATCCTTTTGAAGCCTTGATGACGAAATGAACGCGCCGACCGTGAAACGTGATCCGTCCCTGTCATCTGTTACGCAACTGAACCAATTTTGGTGTTCTGGGTTTGATGAGGTCATTACCATGTTGTTTGATCTTTGATTTTCGAATTGGAGGAAAATTAAATCAATGAAAGCGGCTGTTTCATTAGTGAAATTAACAACGATGTTATCAGTTTTCTGATCCAAATAATTCTATTTTTATATGTGCATGAGTGGTCTTGATTGTATGTTTACATCATGCTTACGTTACAGGCCTTGCAAGACCATCTAAGTGCCTCATATTATTCCCGCATGAAAATGAAAAATTATTTTCCTTTTTAGTTTTCTGTGCTGGCTTTGTCTGTCCGTCCGTACTTTTCTGTCTGCCCTCAGATCTGAAAAACTACTTAGGCTAGAGGGCTGCATATTAATACGTTGATCATCTACCCTCCAATCATCAAACATACCAAATTGCAGCCCTCTAGCCTCAGTAGTTTTTATTTTGAGATTAAGTTAGTCATAATCGTGCCTCTGGCAACGATATAGGACAGGCTTCCACCGGTCCGTGGTTAAAGTTTCATGGGCTGAGGCTCATCAAGCGTTATACCGAGACTACCGAAAGACAGATCTATTTTCGGTAGCCTTGATTATACTCTATATGGTTCATCGCGTTTCTTTCTATTCATTTCCGCCAGTAAATTTTAGCATGAAAATTCGTCTTGGCAAAGTGTATCTTGATAGCTTCTTTGTGATTATCGTTATTTCTAGACTCTTTTTTTCCACATCCCATTGTGGTTTGAATAGCTCTCAATATCATTTTGTTAACGATGGACGTAGGGAATTCACGGCCGCCTCACCGTTTGTAAAGTTTGGGCACTACTATTTTGGTCCAAGGCTTCCTTGACTTCTGGCCCCTCGGACCTTTAGGTGAACCTGACACGGTCCACTTTTGACATAGGTTGAAACTACTTTCGAACAAAGGACAATAACCGTTATTTAATGTTAAGTGTTGTTGTTAACTAGATGTAAAAGAAAATAAACGTGAAAAGAAAAGCCGTATTCTCGAACCCGAGATATTAATCTTTATCTAACTTCAGGTATTTTTCTGAACAAGTTCTTTAAAAAAGCTTGTATGGAATATCCGTGCTTCATTTTAATCTAGCGATTATCAATGTTATTTATAAGAATCCAGCAAGAAAATTAGATATTTTAAATTTTGGGCCCTTATTGTTCCAATGTCTGCGAATGTTTGTGAAGATGTTATGTTACACAATGAACAAATATGAAGAGTTACCTAAATAATCACCATTATTTATTAAGGTTTGATATTTTTCTAAGTTTGGGAATGTGCTGTAGCTTATATTCTCGAAAGTTTCCCGAAAATGTGTCGAGAGTTTTCCAATAAAGTTGAGAGAGCTTCCTAATTAGAGTTGAACCAAGATCTCCGAGGCTTTAACGTAAGATTTCCAAGAATATTGTTTCAGAGAATATCCGACGATTTCTTTAATTTTTGAAACGGTCACTAGCAAATGTTAATAAATTTTCTTCCTTATTTAAATCTTGCCTATATTCAACATTGTTTTACAACTATTAACTGATAAACATAATGAATTCCCTTCTGGTGCAGCCCCTCAAGAGTAGGGTTGCGTGTCTGTGCACAAGCGTGTGTGCGTGTCTGATTAATGGAATCACTGATGTGCAGTCTACAAACGTATGGCCGTCCCAGTGTGTAGGTCTACAATATCCTAAATGAGAGCTGTTTTCTTCTTCACCGTCAGATTGAATTCAAGGACAAACCGTAATTATGAACATGTTTTTTATCATTGTGTTATTTTCTTTACTATTTATTGTTTACTATGGTTTATGGTTTATAGTTTTTCGTTGCTATTCTTAGCAACAATAAATAAGGAGCCTTGTAGTCAGGATGGGCATTCGTCTGGAAACAACACTTACCAAAACAAATTACGCAATGAGCCGTTGGAAAAGGCTCATCAGATAAACAGCGACCCTAACTAGAGATCAAGAAGAAGAAGAAGAAGAAGAGTTTGAGAGAGAAAAAATTGACCTTCAGTGTAATGCAATGGAAAGTCGCCGGCAATATCACTGAGACCACATTCAGCGACTTACTTAAAAGTGGTGCCTTATTCATTGCTATTCCATAGAGCTCAAAAGTTAAAAATCTGATACGAGTCCTGTTTCAGCTATCTGCAACTACAGTGGTATATAAATTAGCCACAACTTCCTAGAACATGTTCATCACGCTGTTATAATAAATCGCAATTAAGCTGTGCCTCGCTTTAATGCCAAAGAATTATATTACTGAGAACTGCATCAAGAGCTAATTGCTTCTCTTGAAGTGTCATGTGTCTTAATCTTTATTTTCACGAAAAATATCCCTGAAATATCTCTAACATAATAGATGAAATTTATCAAGCATGAAAATATTAGTGAGATTTTGAGAAAGAATGTAAATTAAGAATTAAGGAGAGCAGTTATGAATACTTATGGGATATTTGGTTCTAATGCCTTGGCAAAGTATAGCAATCTGGTTTTATCAAAATGGACTTTCTCTGAAAATATCTCACTTTAATATTACATGCTTTGTAAATTTCATATATATATATATATATATATATATATATATATATATATATATATATATATATATATATATATATATATATATATATATATATATATATACTATATATATATATATATATATATATATATATATATATATATATATATATATATATATTATATATACATTTTACAACACACAAACACACACACACATATATATATGTGTGTGTTTGTGTGTGTGTGTGTGTATTCGAATCACACTGAAATCCACCAGCTTAATGATAAAGTATTTATCCATATTATGGTAGGAACTCCGATGGACCGAGAGATACTTTTTTTAGAAACTTTGTCCTTCAACTTTTCTTAATTTCCTCGTTGACTGAGGCGATGACGGGAGCTCATTAGGACGATGATTCGTTTTCCTAATCGACCTGATTTATTGAGTGTCATTCATAGCTCATCGACAAATCAGGCAGCTGGGTCCGTAATTCCAAAGTAGTGGAGGCAGTGGATGTCGTTCTTTGGTGTACTGAAGTGATTCGTTTAGACTTACTGTAAATTGTCCTTTCGAAAATAACTTTATTTTCTATCCTTAGTATATATATATATATATATATATATATATATATATATATATATATATATATATATATATATATGTGTGTGTGTGTGTGTGTGTGTGTGTGTGTGTGTGTGTGTGTATGTGTGCTCATGCATGTATTTGTGTATACGCATGTGTAAAGATGCAAAAAGGAAAACTAAAGAAACTAGACATGATGTCCATACATACGTATACATAATGACACTGACTTCCGTATCTAATATGAGTCATTCTGAAGAACTAATAACTCACTATCAAGGTTTTGATTCAATTTGAGGTTCTCCTCTTTGATAACGATGTAAGCTAGGAATAATTCTCGGCAAGCCTTACGTGACCTACGTGAAGGTCATGCGATGTTGACATCACTCGTATTGTGCATCATAATTAGTAAATAAGTAAATGCTATTACAATAAGGACTAATTAGGCAAATGCGCTTGCATAAGGTAATTTTCAAGAAGAGAGCCGTTTGGCGTTGCGTGGGTGAAGGTCTGATCTGGTTTATGGTTCATGCTTTGAATGGGGACCGACTTGCAATGCTTGCAACGCTTAACTGACAATCATTTTAGCATCCTATTACACTGCCAAACTTTTATCTGAATGGACTGTAATGATGCAGCGGACTTTATAGCGCATTCAAAGTAACAGAAATACACGTAGAATATCTCCCTGTTGGTAGAACAGATTCTAATGATGTAATGGAACTTGTCACGCATTTAAAGAAACAGAAATGCTCGCAAGATGGAGCCTGCGCATACACACACACACACACACACACACACACACGGACACGGGCAAACAGAAATACATGCGTATTAGGAACTTTCAAATTCATAATCTTCTAACCAGCAGAACAATCGTCAAATCCGTGGACATTTCATCCCCTTAATTTCCTTATGGAAAACGCCACCGCTCACGAAAAGAGAGAGAGAGAGAGAGAGAGAGAGAGAGAGAGAGAGAGAGAGAGAGATTCCTCCCCTTTCCTATTTATCTGAGCACATAATGGTTACACTTTACACGGCAGTAAATCTTACTTAAGAACCTCGTTGTTGCCGGTAACTGGGATGAATGGTTTCCCAAATGCCATGAAAATCCCAAAAGGGTAAAGGATTAGCAATGTAGGATATGAAGCGCCTCCTCCTTTACTCCTTCTCTCTGGAGGTACTTTGACTGGGGAAGGGTGCCGCCCACCGTAGCTGTTTACTTTGAGCAAAGAGACCGAGGCGGCGCCGGAAATTCAGATTATCTTTCGTTTCTCTTATTTATCAGAGTGATGAAACAATCGGCTGGAGTTTCTCGAAAATGACGTCGAACTCTGGGTTGGTGAATGGGAACTAGTGATTAAATTTGGGAGAAATGAGAATGTAACTTATAATAAAATGGACACTTTACTCTTTCTTTCAATAAATGGTGGTTATGGCTCGGGGCCTCATGAAATGACGAAAATGGAGCTTATGTAAATCTAACCAGTTTGTTTCCTAAGTAAGGTTAAATCAATGATGATTAGCTTAGCTTGTGTGCCTGTAATATCCTCTTGCTTAACCTTGACGTAGGGTTAACAGAATCAGAACGGTCTTGTTCTTTATGGAGACTTTTACCTCAGATTTCGCACTGTCTCAGTTTTTGCAATTTTACCTATCAGCATTGGTCGTGATATTAATAATAAGTAGATTTAAAAAATCCATGCTATGGGTTCGATTATTTTTTATGTTCAAAATAGGATATATATATATATATATATATATATATATATATATATATATATATATATATATATATATTATATATATATATATATATATATATATATATATATATATATATATATATATATATGTATGTGTATTTATATATAGTATACATATGTATGTATGTACAGTATAGACTACAGACCATACTGTATATCGAAAGCGTTCAGCAATCGTGGCTCATTTTTTCAATATACTGAAGCCCTTCCTATCATTCATGTTCATCTATGGATATGATTAATTAAAGCAATAACAATAAAACTCACCCAAGATTATGCAGCATATTCCTTTCCGTACTCTCCTTGCAAAGTAGAAGTACCTGTTCTATCCTCTTCCGTTGGTAAACTTTTGAATGTCGTCGCAATGTGATGTGAAAGCTCTGTTGAAATAGTAAAAAAATCCGTCATTAATAACCGGAAGAAATAATTTCTGGAACGTATGTTCTTAAATGGGTTGAGATGAAAATAATTCTCAGTAAATGATGGAGCTTTTAGCTTTCATCTCACAGAAAGTTCTTTAAACATTGTGTGGTCAGAGAATGCGTCATTCTTAATGGTTGTTAAGCTCCCATTTCATCAACCATACTCTTTGTACCTTTTATTGCTAGTTATCATTTATAGCGCTCTTTGTGTATTGGGATTTCCAAACAGACATTCTCTCGCATTTTATTCTTAGTAAAATATGTATGTATGTGTGTGTGTGTGTGTGAGGGAGGTATTTCATTTCTTCAGAAAGGAGAAGGATCTTTGTTCATATGTCGTTATCTTCTACTCTTGAGACCAGTGCTGCCTGAAACAATATTTTTATTCATTTTTCTCTGTTACTGTCAGGGTACAAACATTTCACACCCACTACCCTTGCGATAATAAATCCACTTTCTACAAATAAATGAATGACACCTTTGTCGTTTGCAAATAAGCGGCTGAGAAATTTGTAATGTCAAAAGTTTCTCCATTAGTCTCGCTGATATAAAGGGGTCTCCCAACTCGCTCTTAATCAACTCCAGTCCATTTTTCTGCCAGTGAGTGACTCCAGCAAAGATTCCTCCGAACCTAATCAAGGAGAGGGAAGTTTTCCGCTTCCTCGAAAAGTAGATAAATTTCTATTTTCGAGAACTGTAGTTAAATTTTCTTCTGAATTCAAATTGCATTCATATATACATATATATATATATATATATATATATATATATATATATATATATATATATATATATATATATATATATATATATATATATGTGTGTATATATATATACATATACATACATATATTTTTAATCTTGACAGATGAAAAAAGGTTCTAGTTACTATGAGTAAATCTTGGAGCAACATTGAGTTTTAGATGAGTAACTTCCCTAATGGTTCTTGTTATACTTACGTGCGCACAGACACACCTACACACATAGACACACACACACACAGAAACACAACACTTTCGGATTCTCTCAATACTCACAGCCACCTGGGGGCTAGCCTAGCAATTCTGGATAATATACATAAATAATTACTTAAAGTAAGTGAATATTTATGTATATTATCCAGCAATAAAAGAAACCTTTCAAGAATACTGTAAAGACTGAGAGAAGTTCCTTTGGTTCAACGATTTTATGAACTTGAACAGGGAAAGAAAAACACAATTTTTCCCATACAAATCTGTTGCGCAGCGTAAATGACGTCAAAAATCGTCAGCTTTTCCAAAATAATTTTTAAGTCTAAATTTGTAAATAACCTACATTGTCCTCTCTCTCTCTCTCTCTCTCTCTCTCTCTCTCTCTCTCTCTCTCTCTCTCTCTCTCTCTCTCTCTCTCCACGATCCAGTTACACTGACACTACACTGTACAGAACTTTTTCTCAAGATAGGCATAACTGGACGTCCTTATCTGTCTTTGGATGCATAATCCAGATCTATGCTGTTCGGACAATGCTCAGTAAAGTTTTCAGAAATTAACACGTCTGGATAAATTGCTCCAATATGTTACTTTAGAATCTCGCGGTAATATAAACGAACATCTTTATCCTGTGCTTTTAAGGCTATTCACTAATATTTTTTTAACTGAATTTCCCAGATTTATTTTGGAGCTCTCTCATCGCCCCCGATAACTCCAGGACTTACATTGTTTAACCATGTAACTTTAATTTTCTTATCTTTAAAAACAGTAAAAATTAGTAATGCTTTCTTTCTTCTAGATCCTAACTATTAGGAATGGAAAGTAGACAATTTATGGAAGTATAGCCATCAATGTACACAGTTCTTCTCGCAACTATGAAGATATATGACCAGAGGGCTTGCATAGATCCTATCTGGAATATCATTATTCATATCACTCAATCCAGCGAAGGTTTCCCTGGGCTATCCCTGTATTTAAGACGACAAGGATGAATTCTTTTTCCATCATATTATTATTTAGAATAATGTTCAAACGCAAACAGATAAATTATGAAAGGTTCATTCTACACTACCAGATCTGTTAAATAATGATTTGCATTCAAGGTAACCATTGCAATTTGGTATACGATAATTTCAGGTTTTCCTTGCTCTCCCTGTCATGCACGGGAATATTAGCATGACAAATTATTCGTTGCTTCTCGTGCCAAGGGATGTTCGCCATACGGCCCTTCATGACAAGTAATTAGCCATGACCCTCAGATGGTGAAATTATTACCCAACGAAATTAATTTATTATTACTGGTACAATGTCCAAAATAATATATCCATTTATTTTGTTTCAAATGTCTTAAAATATTGGAGAAAGTTTAACTGTGAAATAATAATAATAATAAATAATAATAATAATAAATAATAATAATAATAATAATAATAATAATAATAATAATATCTGGAAAAACCGCTCGCATAACTCACACATCGACCTGGGAAAATAGGCTCCGCCCGGGGCACATGCCCTGGCAGCCAATAGATGCCGAAGTAGCTTCAGGACTCATGCAGAAGAGTGTGCTACTAGAAACAGCGCACATAATGAGAAAAGTGATGAACTCCCAAGGAAACCCGGTCGAAACAGGATGACTGTGATAGGCCAAAATAATAATAATAATAATAATAATAATAATAATAATAATAATAATAAAAAATAGATTATTAATTATTAATTATTATTATTATTATTATTATTATTATTATTAACACAATGTCCAAAAATATGTATCCATTTATTTTGTTATAAGTATCTTAAAATAATGAAGAGTGTATAAGTTTGAATTATTATTATTGTTATTGTTATTATTATTGATTTAATGTCCAAAATAATGTACCCGTTTATTTGGTTTCGAATGTCTTTTAAAATATTGAAGAAAACTTAACTTTGAGAATATTCTGATGCTTTTTGAGAGACAATGTAAAGAAACATTATTTTGGACTCAGACAACCTAGGGTCACTTTCAAATAGAATAATTAACAATAGATAAACATTTTAACACCATTTTGTGTTTCAGGAGAGTACGAAAGTGGGACTGAAGCTACTGTACTGTTTTAATAGTGGTCTTCATAACTAAGAGAAAAAAGTAATATATCTTATGACCCTTCAGTCATGGAAATGTGAATATAAAAGCTGTTAGCATTTTTATTTCCGGAATCACATGAAATCTGATTTCAGAAGATCATTCCAGATATGAGTAAAAATGATGAATATTTCCATTCCAGTTCCTTGAACATTTTAAAAATATTACTTTCCTTCTCTTGCAGTTTATTCCCTGGAGAGCATTTCGTAGAAGTTGCAAAATTTATTTGACGAGTTTCTGTGAAGAATGCGAGAAATTTTATCTTTTAGAATGACATGGGATTGTGGGGGAAAAACATGTATCCATTTATTTTGTTATAAGTATCTTAAAATAATGAAGAGTGTATAAGTTTGAATTATTATTATTGTTGTATTTCCTGGATTATTGATTTAATGTCCAAAATAATGTCCCGTTTATTTGGTTTCGAAATGTCTTTTAAAATATTGAAGAAAAACTTTACGTTCATTTTCTGATGCATTTTGAGACAATGTAAAGAAACATTATTTTGGACTTAGACAACCTATTTCACTTTCAAATTCCTAATTAACACAGATAAACATTTTAACACCATTTTTAATCATTTTCAGGAAAGTACGAAAATGGGACTTTCTGTACTGTTTTCAATAGTGGTCTTCATTTACTAAGAGAAAAAGTAATAAATCTTTTGACCCTTCAGTCATGGAAATGTGAATATAAAAGCTGTTAAATTTTTATTTCCGAATCCCATGAAATCCTGATTTCAGAAGATCATTCCAGGTATGAGTAAAAAATTATGAATGTTTCCATTCCAGTTCCTTGAAATTTTAAAATCTTACTTTCCTTCTCTTGCAGTTTATTCCTGAAAGCATTTCGTAGAAGTTGCAAAATTTATTTGACTTTTCTTGTTAAAAATGTGATCTTTTTATCTTTAGAAATGACATGGGATTGTGGGGATCTTGATGATATTTATTAACTGTTCAGAGACACCTCCACGAAATGAAGGCTCACCGTGATTTATTGAGCAATTTTGTATTAACGCTGCAGTCATTTTGAGATGGCAATAATATATTTTGAAATATCGTCAAAACTTTTTTAACAGAAACTTTACGTTCATTTTCTTATTCATGTTGATCTTTCCTGATAAGATTAGTACAACATTAGTGATTTTCTTTTAAATTCCTATATCAAAAAATTTCTATATTTTAATCAATTTCACTCTAGTACGCTGAGATTTTCATAATAAAGCTCATTAGAACCAACTTTTATTGGCAGAAAAGGTCAGAAATTATTTCGCTTCTGGAAAGTTTATGAACTTCCAAAACGACTGAAAATTATTAGAATTCGCATCGTCTAGCAGCAATCTGGGGTCAAGAAACAGACTGAATGTTATTCCAGTGAGATCTGGTAATCTATCATGAAACCAAGTTTTATGAAACCGTGAAGGTTTATCAATTTCTGATGACTTATTTTGCTAAGTATTATCCTTATTTCTATATTATCAACATGGTCGGTAATCTTGATGATAGGTGGAAGGTTGCACAGGGGATGCAATTCTATAGTCAGTTCCCCATTGTAATGAACGAAGAGATATGGAACTCTGCAGCATCATGATGGCAGCTGGGTCTAAAAGTCAATTTCAGGGGTCAGGTAAGGTTAAAGTAGGAGAAAATACCTGATGAGAAGGGGTAAGAAATGCAGGTTGGCAACTGTGAAGTCCTAAATTATATATGCATAACCAATGTATGCCGGCCGTACGATCTATTCTTTCTTTCTTTATTTATATATAATTTCATCAATTTTCGACAAGCTTTTATCTGGATCTATCTATTTAAAAAAAGTATTAGTCAGCTTGTGGATCAAAAGAACATTACTGTACAAAACATCAGACTGCACATATATTCAGTACTGATTGATCTATATATGTCTATATGTATATACCCTTAATATATATATATATATATATATATATATATATATATATATATATATATATATATATATATATATATATATATATATATATATATATATATATATGTATATATATATGTGTGTGTGAGAGAGAGAGAGAGAGAGAGAGAGAGAGAGAGAGAGATTAAAAGAAAAAAAAGAAAATAAAAGAAGTGAAAAAACCAACAAAAATCACGCTAATCACCTAAAAACTTGCTGGAACATTTCCGCTTCATTTTAGCGATCAAGGTGTTATATCTCATTATCATTCTTCTTCGCAGATGAGCTCCCGTCTCATCGCCAATAGCGTACCCAAGGACATAGCTCCCGTTGTTCTCTTCGGTAAGCAGGATTTACAGTGCCGGAACACTATGAAAATCCCGAATAGGTTGAGGGATTTGAAAATGGGAGGATACGTGCAAGGTTTCTCTGTTTACGAATTCCAGAGAGAGTAAATGCGGGATGATCCCTGCACATAAATTATTTTAGGTATGAGAGGCGGGATATGGTTGGCATGTGTGGTTCGTCTGAATGGCTGCAAAGAGCGAAGGCTTTCGCTTCTCAATAACATATTTAAGGGGCGTTCGGCCTTTCCTTAAATATCTGGCAACGAATATTATCTCGTAACTATAAATGTTTTGCATTCAGAATTATTAGTGATAATATTTAATCCAGTTTGGAAAAAGAAACAACAATTCAAATTTAAAATACAGAATGAGACAAGATAAATTGTAAACAAATTTTATATGCATTGTGTATTAAAGCTGTAATTATCTGAAACACTGATAATATTTCCAAATCAGGACATAAAAAATTGTTAAAAAAAATAAATGGAATTAGCTGCATCCTATATCTCCACCAACCAGAAATTCATGAAATTTCGGATGCCCTTATAATCTGTAGGGGTTGATGGAGGTGACTGTGAAATTATAACTGTGTTAAGTGCACTTATTACTTAAGAGGATAATTAAGGGAAACTTCTAAGAGCAGTTTTAATTAATTTGAAAATAATAGTTTTATTATCAGTAAATGGACGATGCTCATTAAGTGGGTCAATAATCAGTCCAAATCTTTTAGATCGCTACCAGTCCGTGTCTTTCAGACCGCTACCAGTCCTAGCCTTTTAGACTGTTACCAGTCCAAGCCTTTTAGAGAATTACCAGTCCAAGTCTCTTAGACACCTACCAGTCCAAGCCTTATAGATCGTTACCAGTCCAAGGCTTTTAGACTGTTATCAGTCCAAATCTTTATAACTTTACCATTCCAAGCATTTTGAGTGTTACCAGTCCAAGGCTTTTAGACTGTTATCAGTCCAAATCTTTTATACCATTAACAGTCCAAGCATTTTGAGCATTACCAGTTCAGGGCTTTTAGACTATTATCAGTCCAAATCTTTTATAACATTACCAGTCAAAGCATTTTGAGCATTACCAGTTCAGGGGTTTTAGACTGTTATCAGTCCAAATCTTTTATAACATTACCAGTCCAAACTTTTTGAGTGTTACCAGTCCAAGTCTTTTAGACTGTTATCAGTCTAAATCTTTTATAACATTATCAGTCCAAGCATTTTGAGTGTTACCAGTCCAAGTCTTTTAGACTGTTATCAGTCCAAATATTTTATACCATTACCAGTCAAAGCATTTTGAGTGTTACCAGTCTGAGGCTTTTAGACTGTTATCAGTCCAAATCTTTTATACCATTACCAGTCAAAGCATTTTGAGCATTACCAGTCCAAGTCTTTTAGACTGTTATCAGTCCAAATCTTTTATACCATTTACAGTCAAAGCATTTTGAGTGTTACCAGTCCGAGGCTTTTAGACTGTTATCAGTCCAAATCTTTTATACCATTACCAGTCAAAGCATTTTGAGCATTCCCAGTCCATAGCTTTAAGACTGTTATCAGTCCAAATCATTTATACCATTTACAGTCAAAGCATTTTGAGTGTTACCAGTCCGAGGCTTTTAGACTGTTATCAGTGCAAATCTTTTATACCATTACCAGTCAAAGCATTTTGAGCATTACCAGTCCATAGCTTTGAGACTGTTATCAGTCCAAATCATTTATACCATTACCAGTCCAAACTTTTTGAGCATTACCACCCCAGGGCTTTTAGACTGTTATCAGTGCAAATCTTTTATACCATTACCAGTCAAAGCATTTTGAGCATTACCAGTCCAAGTCTTTTAGACTGTTATCAGTCCAAATCTTTTATACCATTAACAGTCAAAGCATTTTTACCAGAGCATTACCAGTCCGAAGGCTTTTAGACTGTTATCAGCCCAAATCTTGTATACCATTACCAGTCAAAGCAAGCATTTTACTCGGCTGCTGTGTCTTCTGAGTGGCGCCGAGTAAATGACACCTTGATAACATTACCAGTTGCCATGTCGCGTCCGAAAAGACAATTCGGGGCAATACGCGACCTTACGTGGCCCAGTGTCCCAGGACAGACTCTAATCATGACTAATGGCATTTGCGAGATTTCAGGATAGGCTGAAATCATGATTAATGACATTTGTGAGATTCCTGGATAGGCTGGAATCAGGACTAACGACTTTAGCGAGTTTCCTGGATAGACTGAAATCATGAGCAAAGACTTTAATAAGATTCCAAAATCGACTGGAATCATGATTAATGACTTTAGCGAAATTCCTGGACAGACTGGAATCATGAGTAAAGACTTTGACAAGATTCCAATATAGACTGGAATAATGATTAATGACCTTAGCGAGATTCCAGGGTCTACTGAAATCATGACTAATGGCTTTAGCGAGATTTCTATAATACTTGAGGTATTCATGTATCAGTCCACGGATGATTTAAAACTGTTTATAGTTCCTGCTCCACTACAATTAACCAGAAAGACAAGAGTGATACAAAGTCATTCTGTAAAATAAAAAAAAAAGTACTGACGCATACCCACAGAGGAACATAAGGCACTGAACATATAAAATCGAGCTTGTGCAAATGTTAAACACACGTAACGAATGTAAATGAAATAAATATTTGCTTTGCAAATAATATATGTCTGAAAATTTTAGTAGAAATTCACTGGTTTTAAAACTGACACTCAACGTTCCCTAAATACCAGTTTAAGAGAAAATTTTCTTTCATTCGAGATAGGTTATTGACGAGTAAGATAACTGCAGTTTGCAATACTTAGGGCAAATGTTGCAGTTACAAACGCCCTGATAATACGCGTTCAATTCTTGTTCACTTATACTGTGTTTGCGTGTAGACATGTGTATATATACACATATATACTGTACATATACATAAATATATATATGTATATATATATATATATATATATATATATATATATATATATATATATATATATATATATATATATATATATATATATATATATATATATATATGTATATATATATATATATCTATATATATATCTCTCTCTCTCTCTCTCTCTCTCTCTCTCTCTCTCTCTCTCTCTCTCTCTCTCTCTCTCTCTCTATATATATATATATATATATATATATATATATATATATATATATATATATATATATATATATATATATATATATATATATATATATATATATATATATATAATATATGTACATATTGTTTACATGCAAACACAGTATAAGTATGTACATATATATGTGTATATATACAGATGGATATATATGTATGTATGTATGTATGTATGTATGTATGTATGTATGTATGTATGTATGTATGTATGTATGTATAAAACAGGTCGAACGTTACATGAATTTATCTTTCACAAAGTTTGGTGAAGACGCCTGTTTATATTCAAATTCTACGCACCCTTTATCAATTATTCAGTTTATTAATGAAAAGTCATTATTGAAATTCATGATGAAATTAAAACATATTTCCATTGAATTTTCTCTCAGAAAAAAGAGAAACTAGAAAATGGGCCGCTATATAAGCACACACACACACACACTCACACGTGAAAGCAAGCTGAGTGATTGAGGCATATTGTGTCGACCTTCCGGGAACTTTCACAAGATTAGTTCCAGCGTCTCCAGAGAATCCCCGACGCTTGCTTACAGATTCTCATCTTCTAGCGGAGCTTTATTTATTTACATACAATTATACATACATATAGTTAGAAAAAGAGATGAAGAATTATTCCAAATCATTGCCATCTCCTGGAAGTCCCTGACATTCACGGGAATCCCAAGAATTCCCGAAGACTGGAGCAGCTCAGTGGTGGCGAAAATGTGTCCAGAATCCAGACAAGTCACTTGTGTCCGATTACAAAACTTGGGATAAATCAGAGACAGTTTATCCGTATGAAGCGGACTCTGCTTCTTTGCGAAGGCAGATGATGAATTTCAGAGAACGAAGAAACCAGATCAACGCAGACGTAGGAAGCACGAGAAGGAAGCGCTTCGAGCAGGAAATCTCCTCTTGCCACTGGATAACCTCGACGTGGGACCTAGGGAACAGTGATACTGATTTCACATATTCCTCAGTGGCAACCTCTGGCGTGGCCTAAAATCCCGTAAGTGCAATGCCTACCGCATATGCGAAATTGGTTTTCCACCTTCTGAGGATTGTAGTGTGGCAGGAAGTTAGGCATCGAAGAACACCTTCAGCAATGGCGTGTTTCCTACAGTCAGCAGCGAAATAACTGGTTTCGGGACTCTGCAAAGCAATCATCTGCTTTCTGCAAAGAAGCTGAGACGCCATAGGCTAGCTAACAGAGCAGAGAATGGGAAGGGCCCATCCCTGGTAAAACAAAACCCCATTTCAGTGAAGCTTTGTTGGCGAAGATGCCCCAGGTCTGATCGATCAAAGGCCAAAAAAATCGTCAAAAAAAAAAAAAATATATATATATATATATATATATATATATATATATATATATATATATATATATATATATATATATATATATATATATATGCATACATTTATAATGTGTGTACTTGTGTGTCTGTGTGTGTAATAAGTTATCAAACTGCACGTGACAAATATATACGTAGATAACCATTTGAAAGGTAAAAATTTAAACCAGGTACCTAGCGCTTTTGCGTATCATGCACACTTCTTGAGGGTACTTTGGAGTACTTTATACCCCAAAGAAGTGTTCGTGATACACGAACGTACTTGGTACTTGGTCCTAATTTTCACCTTTCAAATGGTTATCTACGTATATTATATTTGTCACGTGCAGCTTGGGCATCATATATACACACACACACACATATATATATATATATATATATATATATATATATATATATATATATATATATATATATATATGTGTGTGTGTGTGTGTGTGTGTGTTTGTATTAAGCTGAAGCCATCATCAGGAAAGTCCAAATGAAAAGACAGAGAGCCAAATACTTTCGTGTATCTTAACAACACATCTTCGGGGCACAAAGTCTGTCTTTTCATTTGGACTTTCCCAGTGGCTTCAGCTAATAAACAAAACCACGCGCTTACTTTTGTGATTTCTTGGTATTGTGTTTGTATATGTATATATATTATACATTATACATATACAACATATACATATACATACAAATATATACACATATACATATACATATAGCAGCTTTGACCCTCCCTCCTGCGATCATGGAACATCAATAACTATGAGGCAGAACTACTGGGGTTCTGATTACCATACCGTATCCTGTGCCCAAAGTCAAGGAACAGTAAAGTTACCGAGACAGCAATAATTAAAGTTTTATATACATACATACATACATATATATATATATATATATATATATATATATATATATATATATATATATATATATATATATATATATATATATATATATATATATATATATATATATATAATATATGTGTGTGTGTGTGCATATACATATGCATATACACTGCATATATATATATATATATATATATATATATATATATATATATATATATATATATATATATATATATATATATATATATATATATATATATATATATATATATATATATATATATATATATATATATATATATATATATATATATGTGTGTGTGTGTGTGTGTGTGTGTGTGTGTTTATATATATACTGTATACGCAATTGTAATAGACACAATGCCCTCTTAACTTCTCGAATTCTTCTTCGAACTTTTTTTGGATACGCTTGTCACTACAAAGACTTAAGATCCAAGTGCAAGAAATATGAAGAAATGATGATGTCCTGTAGCGGGAAACGAACCTGGGTTCCATAATCACAACGTGACCACATTGTGTTCTGATTAACGTGTGACTCCAAAAAGACCAATAGTAGACAGTGAACCGAACTGAACTGAATATAGAATTTAGGCTAAAGGCCAAGCACTGGGACCTATGAGGTCATTCACCGCAGAAACCGAAATTGACAGTTAAAGGTTGAAAGGTGTAACAGGAGGAAAAACCTTGCAGTTGCACTATGAATCAACTCTGATACATTGCTGGAAATGTGAAACTGAAGGCTGTACTTAGAGGCCTTTGGAGGCTGATCCACAGAAAGAGTTTCCAAGTGCCGAGAAGTTTAAATAATGAGATGGATGTCTAACGGAGTTTTTCGTAATACAATATATTTTGTTCCCAGAGAGTTTCATTTACCTATGTTTAATTATGGCTTTCGTGAATGATTCAACTGACTCTCCTAATCCTTGATGTAAAGTGACTCTTCTAATTATCCTAAAGACTATTAGATGTATAACGAGAAACCTGGCTTTTTCACTTTACCTAGCATCAAGAAGGATACGAACACTCATATATTTTTTTGGGTTCATCCTCAATGATTTAAAAATTGGAATGAAAAAAAAAAATAGGGAAAATCAGTATTTAATATTTTATCATTTTGCATAATTCTCTCTGGTCTACTACGCTTTAAATAAACAGTTTATTGGCAAGAGTATGAGTGGGGAAAAAACATGGAAAATGATTAGTTTTATCATATCTACAGTAAAATGAGACAAGGTTTCATCCCATTTTACAGTAGATATGATCAAATTGATAATTTTCCTTGTTTTCCTCCTCTCTTACTCTTATATGTATACGGTTTAAGATGAGCAGAGTAAACCTGAGAGAATGTCACTCTCATAAATTTTGAATAATGTTTTTTCACTATCTTTTTTATTTCTTCTTAACTTTTCATATTTCTCAATTTTCTCGTATTTCCCCATGTACCCCATATTCAACTTTTTCCATCTTTTCTCAAAATTCTCATAACAGGAAACTGGTCCACACAACCTCTCCATTGTCTAAATACACTCTACTCTACCCCTACCAATCCCTCGGTCATCTGTCATACTTTCTGTATCAAAATACTACCTTACACCTTCCCTATTATACAAATTAATATTGTGTTACTATATTCTTAGTCACGTCCACCACCTTTACGCTCAGGTGAGGCGAATAATTCCTCTCATTTTGTTCTTCGCAGCCTTTCTTCCGGACAGAAATACCTTGCACAGTCTTATCAGCCAATAAATCGGGATTTTACTACCACATCACCTCATTCGTGATCTCTTCTACGCTTATTGCTCTTCAATTCATCAATCTTTTAGTTATCCTTCCAATAACCTCAGCACTCTCCTTCACAATCATTCTTGAATAGGTTTTGCACGGAACCCTTCCACTACTGCATCATTCAGCTCTGTTTCTTTTTTTATCCTACCTTCAACATTCAACAAACCTTTGAAATGCTTATATCATCGACACAGAAGTGCATTCTCTCTCTCTCTCTCTCTCTCTCTCTCTCTCTCTCTCTCTCTCTCTCTCTCTCTCTCTCTCTCTATATATATATATATATATATATATATATATATATATATATATATATATATATATATATATATATATATATATATATATATATATATATATAATGTGTGTACATATATGTATATATGTATATATATATATATATATATACATATATATACACATGCTAGAATTCAAGTCAATGTATCCTTAATTAATACATTTTCTCCTCTCTCTCACTCTCTCTAACACAACCTCTCAATATGGTTAAGTAGTCCCATTTCTCCACCCACATAAAAATACCACGAAAGAGTTCTTGATGGTATACTTCCAAAAATTACACAACGAAGACAAATGGCTCTTTCTTGGAATATATCCTCATAATTATCGAATTATATCTTGGAATATCAGGAATAACCTTTTAGAGATTCCGGAATTTCGGAATCTGATATTAAAAGGGCCTTAAAATTAGATTTTTGCAAAAGAGAGGATTTTCTCCCTTAGATGTTATGTCGAAGTTTTTTAATTTCTCAGAACTGATTTAATTCTACTCCCGGCTACTTTTGTTTCTGGATTCCAACAGAATTTATGATGATATTATATGAATGGTCAAGACGACAT
Organism: Macrobrachium rosenbergii; assembly: GCF_040412425.1. Taxonomy (NCBI): domain Eukaryota; kingdom Metazoa; phylum Arthropoda; class Malacostraca; order Decapoda; family Palaemonidae; genus Macrobrachium; species Macrobrachium rosenbergii. Next base: position 52,870,388 of record NC_089747.1, read on the forward strand.
GTCAACCCGAGGGACCTTCCGTACTATACTAGATCAAAAAGTAAATTCATTTTAAATAAAGTATCAAGGCCAGCGGTGATTAGGCTGGCCGGAGTCAGATGACAGAAGTACTGGAGTATTAAAAAGTGGATTTGATTCTTGGCGTGGAAACTGAAACGAAAAAACGATGGAAAGAGAGATTGAAACGGTCAGTCCTATTACGAATAAATTTAAGTATAGTGCTGGAAAAAGACTGGACAATGTTCTGTTTGAAACTACTGCAAGAGCTCTGTTACCTGGCAACTCCTTAAGGAATCATGCTAAAATGCCACCCGCCCAAGTGCCTTGCCAGCCTTGGATGAGGGAAATAAATCTTTTTTCTGGACCTGCGATCAGAGAAGAATAGTTAGGATATAGCGTTAGCGAGCGGCAGGGTAGCCGATTTGGAGCTCTGAAATAACTGAGAGAAAATTTACCTTGAAATAACGAATTTGTTTAGCTTGTTGGAACATTTCATCTACATTGTTAAATACAGGTAGACAAAGTGGCTGAAGTTATATGACTTCTTTCTATGTACTTTTTCACCTTTGCGTTTTCCATCTACTGTTAACAGACTTTTTTTACTTTTTATCATTTAGTTCCACTTTTCTTCCCACACCAAGGGACTATCACATACTGCATAAATAATCTGAATTGTGAAATCACAAATTACGAGAGCGTTTCTGATACTTTTTTGGTGGACCATAAAGAATGGTGATGTAGAGAAAAAAGTCAAAGACTGGTGAATAGTTGATGGCTGTTGGAAGTTAAGCTTAGAAAGGGCAAATATGTAACAATTAAGGAATGTTGGGAGATCATGGGCTAGCAACCTCATCCTACAGATTTGATGGGATATCGGAAGGTTGCATCTTTCTGATGGTAACCCTAATTGGTGAGAAAAAGGTGCATGATAATTATATAAATACAAAGATTTAGTGTTAATTTATTATAAACTGAATTATTTATTTCAGTTTTCTTAATGGCTCCTATGGAGTTTGATTGACGAATATCCAAAAATGAACTAGAAGTTCCTTTGTATATTAATGTTGATGCTCATCACAGTTGAATGATGTAAGATATAATACAAACGTCTTCAGCTGCTAAATGGGTTTTATCAGTTTTAGATGATCTGTCTCTCACTTGGCATCGTGAAAGTCCAAATTTCAGCTTTGTAATTATTTTTCTGCTATTTTGTAACGTGACTCTTAGCATTTAGGAAACTTTTTTTTACCGTGTTGATATTGACGCAATACTTGTTTTACTGCACTTTCCACTCTTACATTCGCACGAATGTTTTCCACTGAAGGGGCTCTCCCGCCACAAATGGTCAGATATAATTTCCAAAATAATCGTTCGTTCATTTCATTGCAACAAGAAAGCCAAATCGTTTTTCGGTGACGTTCCTCCTACCACATTGTAAAATCAGTTCTTTCACCCTCTTTTTTGTGCCTTATCTATTCACTATTTCTCTTTTGTTTTTCTGAACTTCCTTTCTCAACATCAGTCCACCCCCCAACATCTTGAGTTGATTTTAAATATGCTCTTGCTTTCATTACATCCATTAATCATTTGTTCCATTTTTCTTATTACTATTTTTGTTAAGAGTGGGTTCCCTTTCCCACTGGCTTGCAACCACAAACACTCTACTCCCAAATGGCGCCCAGCCTTCAACATTCCAGCTCAGATATCGTACGAATTTTACGTGTTTTTTTACCCTCTGGTATTCGTAAAAAAAAAATATATATTTTTCCTACCATTACATTTGTCGACACGTTTTGTATTTGCTGTATTTGTTTGTCTCTTCGTTATTTTTAAACTGCAACACGGAAGCGATAATTTCCTATGGTAGCAACCTGTAGAAGGGGGACGGAAAAAGGGAGACAAATTTGAAACAAAATAGAGGAATAACTACACATACCAAATACACAAGGGAAGTCAGAATCAGATGAAAAAGGACTGTTTTGTAAACGGAATATTCGAAGCGTAAAATCAAACCTAAACAATACTTTGCTTCGGCGAGAAAATAGTAACTTATATATGCCTGGCCTTGTTTGATATTCACAATTACAAACTCACAAATATCGTTTAACATCGAATACGATACACCTTAAGAACAACTCTCTCTTTCTCTCTCTCTCTCTCTCTCTAACAACCTGATCTTGGTCGCACTTGTGAAAGAAGCAGTTGCGAGAAGCTCATCAAAAGTGAAACAAAATGCTAAAATGACTAATCTTGATTTCAACATAATTTGTATAATTCCGGTCCTCGTTTGTACATTTTTATTATCAAACCCCGGATGAAGCCCCTCTTAATTACACATTCAGCGGCTTGAAAATCTCCGCAGAATTCAGGGAAAATCTCTCAGTCGTTGATAATGACTGAACTCCGAAACCACACACAGCAGCTTTGATCATCCATTTCGGCTTTGAAGCGAAAACTTGACCTAAATCTTCGCAAGCCTTGAGTTTTCCCTTTCGCGGATGTCTTCTTTAATAAGTTGGCGTTCGTACCATGTGATGCTTGGCTAGACCAGAGAAGTAACGTAAATGTTATGAATATTGGATCTGAACTAGGTTTGGATGTGAAAGCATCGTTGCTTTCGTGTGCCTTCATGAAATATTTTCGAAAGGTCTTTCTCAAGCCAGGTGGAGAAGTTACAAGAAAAGTTTTAAACAAAGAATATGATTTAAAACGCATTCTTTTGATTGAAGTGATCGCCGTGTTCCTGAATTATTGTAGATAAGCGTAAATATTCTCCATTTGTTCTATGTCATCATGCACAGAAGCGCGTGCATCGTAAAGATGTACATCCCCGTAGGGGTGCAGTGCCACCAGTGTACGTCACGTGGTGCACTGTAGGCATTACCATAGGGTATTGGCAGCGCCTGTTCGGTTCCTAATTGCACCCACTAAATAGCCTTTTAATTTGCCTCCATTCCTGGTTTCTTTTTTCGTTATGCTGTCCAAGCTCTTTAACTCTCTCTTCTTAGTGCTAATGTGAAGTTTTGTCCAAATTCTACCTTCAAATACATGAACGTCATCATCTTTGTTTTCTGAATCTTTATCAAACTGTCCAACCACTCGAACTCTTTTCACTGTCTTGAGCGCTGTACGGCTGAAAGTGACCCATTACTTGGCTTACAGCCTTCATTTCATTAAAAAATAAACAAAGTAAACATGCACATATATACCTATGACTTCCCTATCCTAGGTGAGACAGAACTGAGCAGTAAATCTTGCACCTGACCGTTAGCCGACTGCAATTTTACTTCCTCGTAGAATCACTAACTGGAGGGGTTACGCTTTTGGAATGGTGATGCAAGACCCTTGCCTATTTTTTTAACTTTAGTTATGATTCACACAGTCATCTAACTACCAGGTATATAACTTGCTGTTTAGGTTACTATATAGATTATAAGCTTTTTACAAATCAGTAAAATCAAATTAGGTAAACTGATATGCTTTTTGGACACTGCCATACTCAGGTATATTCAGGACCCACAAACATGGCGCTGAAGTTTACCTCCCTGAAACTTCAATGTCTAGATCCAGTTGCACTTAGAATGTTGGTCACTATTTCTTTACATAAAGACGCAGGATCCTATTCCGCGTTCGAACTGTTTCAGCGTAGGATTACGTAACCTAACCTTAACCAGTGATCCCCATGCATAATTTCCTGCGTGTACAACCAGCCGTTCTCAAAACAGTCCCGTTGTTTCAATATTTTAATGAACAAAGTGAATCGTGAGTGTGTCTGCAAGGCAAACGTCATAAATCAAATCTGATTTAACCCAAACCACCCAAGACCGCCCACCCACACAACTCTTGTTTGGCGCATGTCCTACACACCTGTCGAAGGATATTTAAATCTCGACTGACCTCATCCGTGATCTCCCAGCGGCTATCGAAATTCTGTGTTTTCACTTATTTGAATTCTGGGTAAATGAAGCCGAGAATGGCTGTCAAAAACGGAAACGCAATGGTCTGCTCGACTTAAGATCCTTCTCTTTGTATTTGCCTACAGGATGAAAAGATGGCGTCAGCTGATCTCGGCCGCTTTCAGGTCCTGAGCTGCCTGGGAGAAACTTAGTTCTGAGA
>NC_089747.1:52879503-52902003 GCF_040412425.1 Macrobrachium rosenbergii
CCATGTGGAGAGAGAAAATTAAGTATACCTGGAACCAGACCACTGTAGCTCATTAACAGCTATCCTGGGCTGTGATTATTTACATGGCTAGAACCATCTACCTCAAACACCACAGCATCTTACACTTATCAAAATAATTTCTATCACCAGAAATAAATTCCTCTAATTCTTCATTGGCCGGCCGGAGACTCGAACGCGGGCCCAGCAGAGTGCTAGCCGAGAACGATATCGACCTATCAATGAAGAACTTCCGTTGATCAGAGAGGCGACTTTTGCAATCACCGTTAGGGGATTATATTATGTAATCAGAGGATAGGTTTTGTAAAAGAAATGAGAGTTAGAGAGAAATTCCATACACAAAACAAAGCCAGTCACATCTAAAAAACATAACAAACATTGGTCTAATCTCGACCTCCCGCGCACAACCTCGCTGCTGGGGTCGGGCGATAACACTGGTATGATACATGTCGACAGCTAAATTGGAAACCCTGACTCGAAAATCTAAAAGGTCTACCCTCAGCTCAAAGGAGAACGGCATCGTGTGAATGAACATAAATGGGAAAAAGACTCTGAGGAAGAAGCCCTACGCTCATAGAGAGACGTAATGAGATGTTATTCGCTGGTCACGACAATATTTGTTTTTCAAATAACCCGTTGTATTTCATTTATGGACAGGTTGAAAATTTTTATAATCCAACTGCCAGAGAAGACACCATATTTTTTATATTTAGAAAAAAAATGCCTTATGCGTCTCTATTACAAATGAATTCAAATACATGCTCTCTCTCTCTCTCTCTCTCTCTCTCTCTCTCTCTCTCTTAATACACACATACACACACACACATATATATATATATATATATATATATATATATATATATATATATATATATATATATATATATATATATATATATATACATGGGTACTGAATATCAGTTGCCCGACAATACAAGTGACCCAATAATCATCTGATTTATAATGGCCATAACTATATATATTTTTTTTATATCTACCTGAGATTTCACAATAATTTGGCTTACCGTTCTCACAAAAGTAAATTCATTTTCTATCTTCTATATAGCATATACATGAATAAAACAATAATCACAAACAGCTATGAACCTCAAAGTTTAAAACAAAATAAAAAAAAGCCATAAGTTCTATATTGCTAAATGGTTTCCATAAGTAAATATCTTCAAAAATCCCTTTTATCATAAGTATAATGATCAAAAGCCTTGTCAAAAAGTCTGAAGGAACAATTTAGTCAAAACCCAAATAATCATCTTCTTTCCTGTGACCACTCGAAGGGTTAATCATTTCTGAAAAAATAGTGACTCTTTTATATCTACAAAATAGATGGGATTTGTCAGATCACTATTTGGAAGAAAAACTTCTTTTTATTTTAAGACTAAATTCAAAATGCATCTTTTTTGCTGCCCTGTAACATGCAATTAAGAGTTCAATAAAAGAATAATTACTTTTATTGATTTAATTTTAAGTTCGAATGATTAAAAGCCAGAATCAAGCCCTAAATCTTAAAACAGCAATACCAGAAATGAAATGCAAAGTTTAAATTCAAAATAAATGAAAACGGAAGCTTTCTTTCTGTACATCTTCAGGGAAATTGCTGGAATGGTTTCAAAGCCGAAAGGGCTCTCAAAAATCAACTCCCTGAGATCTTATGGGAAAAGATATAAAAATAATTGTAACAGAAGGTCAAACCGTTGCACAATTTAGTCCAGGAAACGTTGATGGAATCAGAATGAATTTGCTCCTTACTTAAACATTAGGAGATCAGAAGGCTCCACAACCGCAACAGGCAAACTATTCTACATTTTAGTTGTAGCCAAGATAAAGTTTCCATCAAACTGGATAATTTTATCATAATATTATTTTCACCTCATTAATTAAGATTGGTGGTCAAAGCCAGAGTTGTGAAATAAGACATAAGCGATGGACACAGAGCAAAAATATAATATATTGCGAAGTCCAGGACAGAAGATCTTCTGATAAAATTAAATTTTAGAAGTCACTACTAAGTATACCCACAGACGCACACAAATACAAACATACGGGGTCATTAATTTGTAAGTCTAACCTTTATGTAACATATGTGACAATATTCTGATTTTGGAATTTATTCTTCAAAAAACAGCGTCGATTCATTATTTGCCCAATCTTTTTGCAACACTTATAGCAATACTGGAATTTATTAACCAAAAACAGGATCTAAACTTTCGATACAATCATTACATTATTAATCGCCGAGCCTGGAGCCTTTAAACCTTCCAAAATGGAATCTGACTTAGGCCTAATCTTCTGCTGAGCCAGAGGGAATAGCTATTAATTCCTCCTCCGTACGCTGGAAGTCAGAGCAATTTCTTATCACAGAAGAGCATCCGGTTTATGTTAATTAACCCGGATCAGTTTCTTTCCTCTCAGTATTAGGACAGTTTGTAGATATATTAGGGTCGCAGAAGTTTGGAAGATGGTGAACAAAAGCAAACATTATTTTTTTTACGCGATAAACCTCTTTTCGTATAAAGTATAGTTCTTCAGTGAAGAACTATGCTACTAAATTATGTTTTTCTCCTATAAAACTGAGAATTTCATGGCTACCGATGTAACAAGTATTCTAATATTCTTTATTGATTGATTTTATACTTTAATAAATCTTTGAAAATCTATTCGCTATATTCAGTTCTTTCACTGGCGATTAAATTCGCTTATCCTTTTAGTTTATAAAACGGAATCTAAATGGGAAATAACGTAAATGACATATAGCAATGTACATTGTATGGTATTACATTTTCAAAATATTTCTGGACTGTATCTAGTGTCAGTCTATATATATATATATATATATATATATATATATATATATATATATATATATATATATATATATATATATATATATATATATATATATATATATATATATATATATATATATATATATATATGTGTATATGTGTGTATATATATATATATATTTATATATATATATACCTTAACATATACATACAATTACATGATATGTTATATATTTTTTTAGACTGACACTCACAGATGCTGGGAAATATTTTGAAAAGTGTAATACTCATACAATGCTGACGAAGGCCTGGCGTCATCTGGCTTCTCATGGAGACATACATCATGCACACACATTCACACACATATCGTCAAGTATATATATATATATATTATATATATATCATATATATATATATATATATCATATATAGGTTATATATATATATATTTACATATATATAACTGAATTATGATAAAAGTAATGTACTGTATATGGTATGGTATTTTACTGTATATTCTCAGAACATCTCTGGACTGTGACTGATTGTCAGTTGGTTACCGTGTGAAATGCTTTTTTTCCTTTTGTATCTAGATAACCTACATTTTTTTATTACTTTGACTTTGCCATTTAATAACTAATTTCCAGCTTTGGCAGCATTCTTTGAAAACAACATTTTATGCCTAAAATGATAAGTTATCTTTCCATTTGTTAATCACCAGATCATTGAAACAGAAATAAATGGAAGGGAATCTTGCTCTATTAGCTCCAAAGTCATTCTACGTTTCTACCTTTATCCCTTTTGTTAACGATCAATTTACCTTGCACCAGTTGTTATATTTCTTATTTTCTTAATTGGGTTACCAATTCATCAGTGCAATCTTTTTCTTCGCTGTGCAATTGAGCATGTTATACCTTCAAAACTATTTATTGCAAAACTGCATGTGGAAGGAGGTTATGACCTGAGAGTATAATAGAATTATTCCTCTTTTAGGGCCATTGTAATCCATGAGACAAATATTTAAAGAATGGATGTCATTTTTAGGGTACGTAGAGCATCCTTCGTATCCTTACGGAATGATATTATGATGTCTTTCCTAAATCTAGGAATGTTTTTAATCAGTAACTCTAGTAATGAAGTTTTGGATGAAAAGAGCAGACGCGAACCTGAAAACATCTTTGAAACTGATGCAGTTCAACAAACTCTACTACATTACAAGTATCAGCACTGGCTTTTCACTCTGCTCCAGTCTCGTTACCAAAGGTGCAACGAAGGATCTCTCTTCCTAGTTGCAGGTTTTCTGCCCTGAAACGGGTCTAGAATCTGCACTCACGTTACTAGAAATAGTCTAAATTTCTACATATTTCCTAATCAAACTAAATCTTTGGGGGTCGCAGGTCTTCCAATAAAGTCCCGAAAACATTTCGCAATGCTAGGAAGATGAACAGGCAAATTGTAACATTCAGAGTTATCCCAGGCAGTACTGGTTTGGCCGATATAATATATTATGTATGTATTATGTATACATAATATAGGCGCCATATAGCTGTAGGATTTACAGATATAATATATATTTATATATGGCAGAATTTCACTTTTCTTAACTTTATGATAAACAGTTATACTATGGTCAATTTTAGACAAGCTCAGATCATCTCTGACTGTCTAGTTCAATTGACTTTGAAAAATGCTAGACATTTTGCATCTTTAACCTCGTTTTTTTGTATTAATGCAATACATTTAAAAAGTGCATATTTATATATGTATGTCTAAAATGATATTATCTTTCCATATATAATCATATCATTGAAAAGAAATAATTGCCTATATCTTGTACTATTAATTCCGAAGTATCTCTATGTTTCTACTTATATTTATTTATATATCTACACACACACACATCAGCTGTGATACACACACACACACACTTCAAGTCACCATATTAATCTTCCTATATTGATATATATATATAAATGCATATATATATAATTACTCCCTATTTATATATATATATAAATATTTAAAGAATGGATGTCATTTTTGGATATATAGCACACAATCAATAAATCTATAAATGACGTTTTATATATATATATATGGAGTCTATAAATTTAATAACAATTGTATATCATATATATATTGTATATTGCAAACAGTATGTTGGCGTCTCTTGCTCTATTAGCTTCTTGGAAAGGGACCACAAATGCAATAAATAGAAACATAAGAAAAAAATATACCTGTATCCTTCTCTACCTGTCTCTAAATAATCTATCATCTCTACCTCCATATGGTCATTTTTACATATATATTTCTCTCAGTTTGAAGTTCTGCTGGAACACCAACTCTCGTACATGGCATCAAGGATACATATGCATCCGTTTCTGGAAAAACCAAAATGGCTTAAAAACATGAAATTTCACCTGTCACTCCAAACTTTTGTCAAATTTTCCACGTAAAAGAACAATTATTGACGTATTTTTTCGACAATAATGTTCAGACATGATATGAGGTCGGCCTCCTGCTGCAACGCAGATTCAATTTACTGCAAATTGCAATAGGGATTCGGACAGAAGTTACGTGGCGGAGGTGATGTAGTTGTTGGGTGTGAACAAAATGAACGAGGATAACTTGGAAGTTTTAAAAATTTTGTAAGAACAGTGAGAAAGAGGAGAAATCACTGACGGTGCTTCCTGTTGCAAAATTTGAATCACATAAAAAATGTTCCAGAAATTCCACACACACAGATTAATCACACACACACACACGAATGATACTGACAGGATAGACACCAGCACTCTTCTCTCTCTCAAACTCACTACAAGTCTCTCAAACACACATACATATACACCCAGATATATATAAAAATATATATATATATATATATATATATATATATATATATATATATATATATATATATATATATATATATATATATATATATATATATATATATATATATATATATATATATATGTATATATATATATGTATATATACACAGAGAGAGAGAGAGAGAGAGAGAGAGAGAGAGAGAGAGAGAGAGAGAGAGAGAGAGATTTTACATTGCAAAATATATTTCGTAATATTTTTTACACCTTTATATTTTGCGTATAAACTGAAAGATTAAAATTTTTTTCTACTATTTATACATCAATTTGTTAAGCTGTGTAATCCTGATCTGTCATTAAACGAAATCTTGACTCCCGGCTCTTATGCCATAAACTATTACGGATTTCTGTTCCTTAAAGTGCTTTAATGTATTATTTAGTTTTTGATGACTCATTATGAAGATAAAAAAAACATTTGTGATTTTTACTTTTTATAACATTTCCTTGTAGGCCCCTGATTGGTATCACTATCAAACATGATATATATTTCAGACTTTTTGTCATTACACTCTTATGGTAGAAAAATGACAAGTGCTATTGAATATAAAATAAACAATTCCTAGCGGTTTTGGCCTCTATATATATATATATATATAGGTCTATAGGATAAATATATATTGTATATTTCCAATATATCCTATATATATCATATCTTGGTTTGACTGCCTCGATAGCAGATTCAGCACCTCGGTTACAGCAGCAGCTTCGGACCAGCTCTGCCCCACTCAAGTTTATGGTCTGTCTGGCGCGGGTTCAAATCCCGAAGCCGACTGATCAGAGCTCTATTAACACTTTGCTATCCGTGCCCCACGTAAACACCCCGGGATTATGTATCTTGTAATCAACGGATTCCCCTTTTTATTTTGTTAAAAAGCAAATGGGTGTTACAGACTAAAAAGGACACACACAAAACAAAGCCACTTTTGGATCTTCTAAAAAAACATAACAAACATCTCACACTGTCTCGAACTCTCGACCTACCACTTTGCAATAACTTCTCGCTGCTGGGAGAAAGGGCGTTGGGTCTGGTATGATACATGTAACATACGCTACCCATTTGAACGTCTAAAAGGGATGTCAGGCAGGGCCAGCCTTTACGAGACTACGGTCTATCCCAAACCCAAATCAAAAGTCCTTTCAAAAGAAGGCAACGTATTATATACAAAAATGGGAAAAAATATATATATTAAAAGAATATAAGAAGAAGATATATATATCTTGTAATTTCCACAATGGTCCCGTGGATGAGGTATATAATAAGTCCTCACGTGAAAATGAAATATTGGTACCGAAACTTTAACTTTATTCCAAAGTCATCTTCAGGTACTGAACAGAGTTAAAGAGAATAACATATACAAAGAAAGCAATATGGGTCACAGATAACAATAAAATAAAATAAGTCAACAAGCTATTTAAGTATGTAAAGAACATTCTTCAAAAAAAAAAACATAGTGGAAATATGTTAAACTACTACAAATGCGCCAGTAAAAACTATCTGTTTGTAAAATATCTAACAGCTTGTTTTTCTATTTTAATCCTTAAAAATAAAAATTTTAACAATTCCCCATCTTAAAAGATTATGTTCAAATTCATATTACTAAAAGAACTAATGAGAACCTATCTTTCAGCATAATGGCAGTCATGCAACGGAGGAACTCTTAAAAACAACTGTAGCTGAATTCCAATCTAAGAGGGTGTTGGAGCAAACATAATGTCTCTTACGTGACAAAAAATGGCGCGTCATTTTCTTTGCTGGTTGCAACTTGATATGTAAATTGTATTTATGCTGTGTGACTCTCTTTTACAAAAATTCAGATTTACCAGATTGTCAATATAAGGTAAATTACAAGTTGAGCAATCAAAAAATTAAATCCCTCCTGCTGGCATTTTACAGTTTGTTACAAAACAACAAATTCTTGATAGAACAGACTACATTACTAAAAACAACATTTATTTTCAGACATTTCAGGCTACATACAATCGATAAAAATTCCCATCAGTATGGCAAAATTAAAAATACTTTCAGTGTCATAATTACTTGACCTATCATGACTATAAAATGTTTTTTTGGCACTTTGGAGGCAACCATCGATAAAATTCGATTAGATAACATAATTCTTCTGCAATTGAGTAAAATGGTCTGAATATTTTCAGAAGGTTCTGTCTGCTAAATTCAGGATCACAAATTCTGGATTATTTCTTGAAAACATCCCTGAGAAGATCTGTCGTTTTATCTTGGGGTGATGGTTGGAAAAAACAGTAGCCCTTTGAAAGCATTCACTAAGCTGTTGGTTTCGGTATAGTTTGAATTTAAATCCGTTGTCGGTTCTCAAACGACTGTGTCAAGAAATGGTAGGGTTTTATTTTTGTTCTGCTTCCAACTTGAACTTTATGGATGGAACTAGGCCATTCAAAATTTCAAAAAACTCGTAAGAGCAGACGCACGATCCAAAGGCCACCGGCATATTATGTCGTCGACGTATCTGTACCATGTCAGAGTAAACGTAATGACATTTGGTAAGTATCTGATTTCATAAAATTCCATGTATATATTTTACTAGAGGGTTGCAGATAAACAACTTCCCATTGCCAAACCAAAAATCTGTCTATAAAATGAATCATTAAACATAAAAGTATTATCAACGATGCACAACTTTATCAACTTAATAAAAACATGATTTTCTTCGGAATATCAATATCATTTAGTAATTAAGTAATTAATCTGTCTTTCGAGGGTAACTTTGAAGCTTCAATTGAAAGTTTACGTGATTAACATTCAGCAAGTCATAGGGCTACATAAAATACAGTAATCAATTAAAAACTCACATCACATAAAACACCACACATATAATATATATATATATATATATATATATATATATATATATATATATATATATATATATATATATATATATATATAGATATGTGTGTGTGTGTGTGTGTGTGTGTGTGTGTACTTATAATCATGTATATTCACATAAACTATCTATTCAAACGCATTGCATATGTGTACGATTTAAAATTTTTTGACGAGGCCTGCTACCCCAACATAGCGTCTCTATATTACAATCCTCCCCGAGAACTGCAGCGAGGATAAAATGTCCTTCTCTGCTGCGTCCCCAGGAGTAGGAACCTATGTCTCAAATTCCCAAGACTGGGACATCCGACCAGCAAATGTCTCACAGTCAAGGGAACTATACAGTCGTCGCAAAATGGAGGATTTTCGCAAGACATCAAGGACTCCTGAGTGACTCTTGTCTGTCCAATCCTCAACCTGCACAGCATCGTTTCTTGTCTCCTTGGCATATAGGAATATGACCAAGGAGACACTGATGATTCCTGCTAAAATTTATATTACGCATTTTTTTATTCGCTGCAATATTTTCCCAGCACAGGGACTGCCAACACTTTTAATTATCTGACCACTATAGATATATATATATATATATATATATATATATATATATATATATATATATATATATATATATATATATATATATATATATATATATATATATATATATATATATATATATATATATATATATATATATATATATATATATCCATACATATATGTATATGTATATTTGTTTCTCCTAACTAAAGTACTTACTTCACACATTGCATTAGGGACGCCATTATGCCCCACAGTGGTCAGGTGATCATCACCTTTCACCTTTAGACGTCCAAAAAAGCAGTCATGAATACTTAGTTAGTGGCGTGGGCTCCTCTTTGAAATTAAATATCCAGAGTTTCCACAGAACACCACACAAGTCTAGACTGCAGACACAATATATCTCATTTCCATGGTTGGGAAGATGTTTAAAATAAACTCGGCTGACAAACGGGATAATAATAATAATAATAATAATAATAATAATAATAATAATAATAATAATAATAATAATAATAATAATAATGAGGGTGAAGATGAAACTAACAGAATCAACAATTTAAATAAAAATAACAGGAATACTGTATATATAATTTTTATTATTATTATTATTATTATTATTATTATTAAAATTATTATTATTATTGTGGTATTATGATTAATTATTATTATAACAAAAGTTACCTGTAACAATGATATTTATGATATTTCTGAAGACCTTACCGAAGGCAACAACATAAGATCAAATCAAATCTAAGCATTTAAGATAATGATGATGATGATGAGAAAGCATAAGAAATAAAAGTAATATCAGAATCGTTAACAAGAATGACAAGGTATCTCTGTAATATTCCATGGTTGTAATATATTTCGCCGTATTCATGATTGTCTAAAAGGCCATGGTTCCAGAATGCAAGAACAGTTGGAAATCTTTGGTGAAAATCCGGTGAAATCGGCCTTAATCTACTGAGGCTTTTGTCACTTTTACCTGATTCGCAGTTGGTTTGACATTCTTAGCAGTTACTCTGAAAACGTTAGAAATTGGATTTACATACAATCAATCCACTGATTTGATATACTATCCAAACCCCTTGGGGTGGAGTACATTTGGCAACTAGAAAATGAGTGAAATAATATTAAAATTTTGTCAGAAATCTTTCTATTTAGAGTGATACCTATAGCTGGTGTATGAACATCTTGACTCTACGTATTTAGTAACAGATGATTTTTAGGAAAACGTCATTCCCTCAAATTTTACATTCTCATGATTTAAGAAAATGAAAGCCTACATTTTCGTGTTTTCAAGATGATTAAATCTTCATCACAAAATATTTTATCTAAATAAAAACCAGGTAAAAAACACAAATTCCATATGTTTCTTAGTTCAGACCTTGTTAGGAAAAATATTATTAGTATACATACATATATATATATATATATATATATATATATATATATATATATATATATATTATATATATATATATCTTCTATATATATATATATATATATATATATCAAATATATATGTATCAATATAGTACATATATATATATATATATATATATATATATATATATATATATATATATATATATATATATATATATATATATATATATATATATTTTTCATAACTTCACTTCATTTTAGGTTTTTACATTTGCAAAGTAATTGAGAAAGAAATAAAAATATAATTCCCTCATTAACTACTAGAACTTTCATTTTAGAAACTAAAAACACTTATTCTTCATAAACCCTCTCCTTCATTCCCAGATGAAAATGTTAATTAAAAAGCTAATCCTCTTCTCTGTTCACAATGACTGCCTAAGGACTTATTTTCAGTTGACCATCGAACCTTCTTGGAAACTGACAGAAATGTATAAAAATCAGGAGCCCACCATAAAGATATTGGCTGGCACCCGCCATTTTGAACACGAGGGTTATTGTGGGACCATGTGATCATCCCCTTTGAACCTACCACATGTTCGACCCCGAGGCTCGAACCAGAATCATTGTAGTGGCATTATACTTCCCTCCTCCATCGTCAGCGCCCTACTGAACGAGGACATCGTCATCTAGACGAAGGTAATGTACTGGAAATAAGTTTCTTAGTCAATCACGATTCCTGTTATTTCTCTTCCTAAATTTTCATTTATTTTTTTTCACTGTGCGATCACCCTCAGTAATTTCTGTTGGAGCATTCAATGTTAATGTAATTACATTTAGTGTTGACTGAGTTATCTGGCACCATCTGTGCATTCCTCAGTTTACCTTTTGAGCGCCTTATTATTCATAAAATACATCGTCTTGCATGTCTGCAGATATTCCTCGAAATATGTGGAATCTCTTGGCTCTATCCCAAAAAACAGTTCCTTTCTACCCCTTCTGCAGTGTTCCTGTTATGAAGACATCACCAGAGAATATTTATCTTGTGTCCCCAACAGGGTATTCATTCACTAAGCAGGCCTTATTATTATCATTCATTAAACTTCTTCGTCATTCTTCTGATCTGTGTTGTTATGTATATATAATTATTTAAATTAAGAACCCTTGAGTTTACCTGACTCCCTCACATGAAGAAGGCCCTAAGCCATAGATTTCCTTTGTTTTGTCTACACAAATGTCCTAATATTGAGTCAGATGTGTGATAAATAAAAGGAAATCCCCTGCGTTATTCGTTGTATCTATGAGTCAAGTAAGTGAACCCAACTTCTTGTTAGAATATTCATATTCTCATAACAATATATATATATATATAGTAAATATATATATATATATAATAATAAATATTAAATTATATATATATAAATATATATATATATGATATATAGAACTATAATGGTTTCATTTTCATACCAGTTATGCATGTATTTTTAGCAGTGTGAAAGAATGCTATTGGACTTCAGTAACGAGAATATGTTACAATGGATTTATGACTCATCAGAAAAATTGTAGGCAATAAATCATACAGGAAGAAGTTACTGCGTGTCCTGTGTAAAATCTGGAGCAATATTAGCGGGAAGTCTCTGCCGTTCTCTTTATTTCTGATGACAGTGACGTCTGTAATTTATAAATGCGACCATTCTAATTTATTGCGATACAAGCACTCATTTTCAAAGGCGCATTCTGTGGTTCACTGTATTCTCCTAAAGAATTCAGGTTTCTTCTGAAATTGGTGAACTTGCAGTATGTCCAGTCTATTTACGAATATTCTGAGAATTCAGGACGAGTATCCACGCTCACCATGTCCTGTATTCACCCGTTGCAGGAGCTGGCATTCGCTCGTCAGGGAAGTAAAACAAACATGTAAAGATCAAGTACTGGAAGAGTGAATCCGTAAAAAAGATATTACATATTATCTTACAGAAACAACAGCAAATTTGCGGACTAATAAAACAAGTAAAAAATGCGCCGAAGTTTCTTCGGCGCAATCGAGTTTTCTGTACAGCGTATAATGCTGTATTAAACTTTCAGCCACGGCCCATAAAACTCTCAGCCGCGGCCCGTAAATCTTTCAGTCACGGCCCGGTGGTGAATATGTCACTTGCAATTTCGTCTTAGAGGTGCCAGGCGCACTTTTCACTTAACTTCATCAACCTTTCATGGCTAACTTAACCTTAAATAAAATAAACACTACTGAGTCTAAATCATTTGGAGAAACATATTTCTGCAATTTGGTATGTTTGATGATTGGAGGGTGGATGATCAACATACAGAATTTAAAAAAAGTCCTCTAGCCTCAGTATTCTGTTTTTGTGGATCTGAGGGCTGGACAGGAAAAACTGCGGACGGACAGGCAGATAGCCATCTCAATATTATATATATATATATATATATATATATATATATATATATATATATATATATATATATATATATATATATATATATATATATATATATATATATATATATATATTATATTGTGATACTGTGTGTGTCTTCAAAAACGCTATTAAAGGACGACTGTTTAGTGAACTACAAAAGCACCCCTAGATATGTTAAGGGGCTTTTGTAGTAATGATACACATCATTATGAAATGAAGAACCGTTCTGAGAAAAATCAAGTGCATGGCTGACAGATAATAAGTTGAGGCACCGTGCTTACCCCATATAAAAATGGGTATAAAAGCACGTTAAAACGAAGAAGAAGAAGAAGTATTCACAGACTATTTGCTTGTTTGGATGCTCGGTTCGCAGGTAGGAGTCCGGAGGTCCACATTGGGCTTCTTATACGTGTTAATACGAAACATTGCAATTTCATTGCAAGCTGACAATCAAAATATTGATCACATTCAATTTCCAGCATGAAAACAGAATTCATATCTCAGGCCTCTCACTGTTTTTCACAAAAATGGGGTGTTAACGTCCAGAATTACAATACACATTAGTGAAAAAGAAAATAAATGAATTCGCTCCGGCGAAAATAATAATGTATTTTCGAAACATATTTCACCACGTCACCACTGAGTGCTGGAATTTTGCCGGCCCTTTTCATGCCTTTCAAACCCAACGCTGTAAATTTGCTAAACAAATAACAGAAATGCTGACATTTTGACCAATGTTACAGACCCAATACTTATTCTGTAAATATGACATTAATAATCAGCATGGCTTATTCCCACATATTGCCGAAATAGTCCATGACTGTGGAAATGAATACGGAAAACATAGAGAATTCTTGGAAAGAAATTGGTTTGACAAACCACCTCATTTATAACAATATATTGCGACTCTCTGTATGGGCAGACACACACACACACACACACACATTTTGACACACACACATACAGATATATATATATATATATATACATATATATATATATATATATATATATATATATATATATATAATATATATATATATATATATATATATATATATATATATATATATATATATATATATATATATATATATATATATTTATATATATATATAAATATATATATATATATATATATATATATATATATATATATATATATATATATATATATATATATATATATATATATATATATAAATATGCATGTAAGCATCTATGTATTAAACATTTATATTTTTAAAAACTGTAATATTCATGAATAGTATTTTATGATATGCATAATGCTCTTCCACTTTCAGTTTCACCGTATTTTCTTTTTTTAACAAATAGTTCGATGTACGAAAGAAAATACAGAGTTACTGCGTGTTCTCTCTCCCTTGTGAATAATTTTGACAAAAATAAAACATTCATAGATCTTTCAACATAATGAGTAGCCTCAAGAATGACAATCTCGCAGTACCTGAAGACCTACAAGGCGAGGATACAACTTTACAGTTCAAAGATTTTCAAACCTACAGATGATTATATTTTCAATACGCACATGACATCTGTGCATTTGTATGTATATATGTATACTTTTAGGAAAAGTATACATGCATACAACGAGCCATTTGATGAATGTAAGTTAAGATCTGCAGCAATGAGCCAATTCTACGAAATATTTATATTCTTAATTAATAGAGACAACGGCTGTGAATTATCACTCCTGTTTCCAAAGTGATCAGCCTACTCATTGAAGGACTCCCACTGATTTGGATTTCAAGGTTCACCTGAGAGCTGAATATGAATTTGGACGGCTCCACGAAGGTAAAGCTCGTGTGGTAATGTGGTTAATATATCAACGAGGTCAGCTGAGCCTAAAGGGATTTTGACTATATTTCGTGGCAGATTTTGAAGTGCTGTCGCGAGTGTCATGACGAACATGAAATCTCTCTTTTGATGCAATTGCAGGAAATGTCACCCTTTTGTTGATGCAGTCTCATGATTTCCACTTTTTATTCTATTTTATCACCATCAGCTTTGCATTTGTTTTACATATTTAGAATGGAATATCTTTGATTCTCATAAAAGATTTTTACAACGTTTGAAGGAAACAATACTCTTGAGAGTCTATAATACATATACCTAAATTGGAAGATGGTTACTGCTATGTAATTGACTGCAGTATTTATTTTATACCAATTTCGAGCACACATTACAAGCCCAAGTGCACGGCTATTGATAAAGTCGGATGCGTGTTCCAAATAGAAGTATCAGAGTCCTAAAGTCACTACTGTTGATTTTTTTTCTTGAAATTCCCTTTGTAATTTCATTTCAATGGTATTAGTAGACAGACACGAAACGCTTTAAAGAAAAGGCAGAATGTATTAGTATTTCATCCGCAAGAAATCGTTGATGTAATTATATGTGACAAATAACAGATTTATGAGTGTGTAGGCCATACACGCATTCACACAAAAAAATACTCACACACACATACACACACACACACACACACACACACACACACATATATATATATATATATATATATATATATATATATATATATATATATATATATATATATATATATGTATGTATGTATGTATATATCAAAATTTAGTCTTTACACTCTCTAGCATACGCTTTGCCTGTGAAATACTCTATCTTCACCCATCTTCTTACCGTTTCATTTCAAATAATAACCTCCAAGAAGAGATGAAGAGCTTCCCTCTCTTATTAAAATCTCTTTCAGCAACCACAAAGACCCGAATCATACCCCCAGCCCAGTAATGTCCTCTCCTCTGCTGACATCGTATGCGCTCAGAGCTCAGGAATTCTCTCTCGCGCTAATGGTGGGAATGGCGATTATGGGACGATGGATATTGATCGCAGTTCTTGCATTCTTTCTCTTTTTTCACAGACTCGTTTCTATAAAAATAAGTCTCTTTTAAAATTAAAGATATATATTATATATATATATATATATATATATATATATATATATATATATATATATATATATATATATATATATATATATATGTGTGTGTGTGTGTGTGTGTGTGTGTGTGTGTAATTGTTTAATATACAATGCCCTCTACAGTCTCTTCAATTTCTTGCTTGGGTCTTAGAGCTTTGTAGTGACAAGCATATCCAAAAAAAGCGCGAAGAATTCGAGAGGCTAAGAGGGCATTATATATAGTAGATTATATATATATATATATATATATATATATATATTTTTACGTTTTTCCGTGGTTTTAGTTTGAAATATGCTCTGTGAGACAGGTAGCAACAATTTAAGGTGATTTTGCCTTGTGATTCTGACTTCGTGGGTACGGGAAAACGTAAAAAGAGAAAACAAAGGAGAATTTCATATGAGCATAGGGCTCTGGTTACTGAGGGAAATATTACGTAAAACACGTGGGCACATTTAAAGTAGTGTATTTACATAAATGACCTTAGTACGGGAAAGAGGAACTCAAATAGATTGAATGAAACTGGGGAATTCCAGACAGTCCGAGAAGCTTCCACGATAGGGTCCTCTGAAATGAGAGATATGCACATTATATGCCAGTAATGAAAATAGACAAAGAATAATGAATTCGAAGCTGCACTGAGGGGTGCCAAAGGAGTAATAAAGAATTAATACTGCCGATGCAAGAGGCGCACGGACATTAGACAAGGGAGATTTCTGGCTTTCTCTTTAAGAAAATATTACGAGACAAAAGCGTGACTGAAATGGGGCTCTTCCAGGGCACTTTACCTTAGCAGATTTTCCGAGGGCGTGTAGAAGGCGGTCCGTGGATGACTTGCGATTTCCGAGGACGAGTTTCTTCCACGTGGTGAGATGCAAGGGCTTCCGTAAAGGGGCAAGGCGATGGGGACTCCTCGAAACTCCAAGCAATGGCGTGTGGGCTCGAGGAATACGGTTGAAGGGCACGAGGAGAAGTATACTTTGGGAAGGGCCACGTGGTTAGGATGCAAGGGCATCGATGGGGCCAGGTGTTGAGGACGTCTTCACAAGTTCACTCCATATCTTCCAGCCCGCGTGTGTGTGAGACCTCGTGGGCTTTTGCCTTTATCCTCCTATGGGGCAGGGGGCGTCCATCACAGATGCTTTGACTCATTGCCTGCTGCCCGCAGGGGGAGGTTTTGGCCTGTAGGAGAAACGCCCAAGCCAGATTACTTTTGCCTCGAAGGAAAGATCTTTATCAAAAATGGGAGCGCCTTTAATCTTTTAAACCCTTGTTTTTAAGTCGATAGACAGATGGTCTATCGATCGGCCGGCTGGCAGTAAATGAACAACCAACAACAACAAACAAAGGAGGGGGGAGGGGAATTTGCTAGCGAATTCTTGCTAATCATAATACCTCCCCATACAAGATGATGTACATACCTCCTTCCGGGTGTGTACATCGATATTCAAGAATGAGCGCAAATGCTTTACGTTACTCTACATTCTGCCTTGCAATGAACTTTACTCCTAAGGGTTTTATGAAGCTTGATTACTTTTAATAACACATTGGGACAATTTTCGTTAACAGAACGCAAAGTGATTTAAACACTTGCAAAAGAATAATTACTTTAGATTTGGTTACCCACTGGTAACTTTATAATGTGACTCGAACAATTGTGAATTATAGGACCAAGTATATGAGGCTATGGCCAACAAATGAAAAGAAAGGTTATTGTTCAAGAATTAAAATACACGGTTACTTAATTTTAGATAAAATGCATGCGGTTAGTACAATCTGCCTTGAAGAGGCTGTGTAAATGAAAAACAGCGTTTATTTTTGTAAATGACATCCCCTTTTACGCGATACTGTAATGACTATACATATTCGCATTGATAATTTATCTCCGTTTTAACGTACTTTGCTTAGCTATCCCACACGGATTTTGACAGCGGTATGGGGCGAGAGTATTCGCGAGGTTTTAATTCAACCTTAAACTACGCTAATTTTATGCGTCCACTGCCTACTCAATGTTATGACGGGGCGAGCAGACAAAAGATGTGGGGTAGGACAAACAGAGATCTTGGAAGGAAATGGAAGGGGGAAAAGGGATAATAATAACAAAAGGAAAATTACCAAGACATTACGAATGAAACTTGACCGCATATGAAAGGCGGGACACGTCCCTCAGAGCTTACAAAAGGCATTTAAATCACAAGGGCAAGAGTTTATGACTCGCGATTCATTAAAATAAAGATAACTAAATGACTAAAAGAAAGTAAATGATATTGGCAGAAGAGCTAAGGGAAAAAGAGTGAGGGTTTTATTGTGTTAGGCGGGAATTTATCGTCCTTTGCCTATAAATTACGGCCCGGACTATCACTTCAGTCCCAGGGCGAGGAAGTGCACCCGAAGGGCGCGACTCCTTCAGGAGGGGCTGACACGCACTCCCGGTGCCAAGGTATGGGCGCAAGGGCGTGCCACTTCTCACTCTGTTATTCTTAATGATTTATACATTGTGTGGGGAATGGTATCCCGTATTTAATTGCCTCTTGTGGGGATAATTTAAGGGAAGATTAATAGAAGGTGATAAGAGATAGAAGTTCCTGAGGAACGGAGGAAGATAGAGGAGGGCCTGACATCCCCTTCTGGATTAAGGGTGCCAAGACCTTCGAAAATGAAATGGTGGCACAGGTGCCAGGGGAGCTCTAGAGCTCTTTGTAAATTACCTGGAATGTCCCACGCCCGTGGTAATTTCGCCTCGAGCCTTTCTTAATGGGACAGTTGTCCTCGGCCGGGAAGCGGAGGGCCCGCGACCGGAGGGGCGGCACGGAGTACCACCTGGGCCTGCTGATGCGACAGCTGACGCAGGAGTGTTCCGTGCGGGTTCTACCATGATCCGTCGCGGCTCTTGTAGTTCATCGGCCAAGTGAGATATGGCAGAATCCTGACTTGCAATTGCGTCGGCGACGGGCTGAGGCAGAGGGAGGGGGTCGGGGGTGGCGTGAGCGGCTCGCAGGTAACGATGACCAGCTCAGGCACGGGTTGCGAGGCCGCACCTGCAGGTGAGCTTCCGCGGTGGTCGGGAGGAACCGTCTCTCTGACCGACGCTGGTAGAGGTGCCAGGCCGGGGGAAGAGAGGGGGTCCTGAGTTGGATCCCGTGAATGGAGATCGGCGTAGCGCTCTGGCGCTGGCACTAGGGCAGAGTCAGGCGCTATCAGAGGTTTCTTGGGCTCGTCGGTCAGGACGGACGAAGCTTGGCCCTGCTCGGGGCATGCAAGTGGCACCGGCAGGAATTTGGCATCTCCTGAAGGGAGATTTGATTGGGGCCCTGGCACTGGCACTGAGGCAGGGCCGGGCACTGGAATGGGATCGGGAACCGATCGAGGGGGCCACTGTACATCGTACTCAGGTGGCACTGGTGGGGACTGCACGTCCTCCTGGTACCCAGGGGCGCCAGTCTTGACTGAGGAAGAAGCGGGGAGGATTACTCGCGCCCGCGGAATGATTCGGGGAATGTGGACCCCTAGATTGTCGTGATTTCGGTGGGGACTGAAAGTCCTGTCCCAGGATGACGTCATAGCCTCCGGGAGATGGCTTGCTACTGCAAGATTGCAAATTTTGATTGGTGAGGTCTTGTGACTCTCAATTGGACCGTAGGGAGTATCATTTTAAATTCATTTATTCCTCGATCGTGACGAGTTTTCGTCTATTGACGATAGCTCCGTAGGGAACTCTGTCCCTTCGGATGAGGGAGATTTGTGCGCCCGAGTCCTCGAAAGCAGTGACTCGGCGCGCTGGGCTGGCTACCTCGTGGAGGGGCCACGTATACAGGCCCCGGCGGGAGGGCCTAATGACTGGGGATCTGTGACGGCCAAGGCGACGGTGGGAGTATTTACTTTATTATTGCGTGGGCATTTTGCCCATGCGGGAGAATGGCCATAGACCTTGCACGCCGTGCAAAAGGTCTGGCTAAAGTCTTTCCGCGCTGCCCCTGTGGAGGGCGCAGGCGAGTTATTTGTCGGTTTTCCGGGAGAGAGAGGAGCCGGTTTCTTGTTCCGGCACTGTTCGGAGGAGTGCCCCGTCCTTTTGCAATAGTGGCACGTCAGGGGCTTGCCCGAGTTTCCAGCCTTAGGGGAATTTGTTCCTCCGAGGAGGGGAGGGGGATTTATTTTCCGCCCCATGGATCCTTCTTGAGGGTGGTGAGTTTCCCACATATCTGCTATTCGGCAACACTCGGTGAGTGTTGCTGGGGCTTTTTCCACTATATGAGTGGCGAGGGCAGGAGGGGCGTAGCGCAGGAAATGCTCGAATTTAAACCGCCGAGTACCTCGGCGGTGTTAGTGGCTCCTTCCGAATCGAGCCATTTTGTCAACGCCCGCTCAATGGTACGCCCAATCGGACCAAGTCTGGCCTGCTTCTCTGGGCTGCTCTCTCAACGTCTCCTCCACCGCTCGGGGTAATCTCGTGCGCCTTCAGAACTGCTTGGCGTCACGGCTTCCCAGTTTCCCGATCGTCGGCGGAAGGGCGTGGTAGGCAACGAGGGCCTTTTCCGCCCAGGAATTTAGTGAGAACAAGGGAGAGTTCCGCGGGGAGAGATCGCAGCACTCCAGGACTCGTTCGGCCCTTTCAAGCCATACTTCAGGCTCGGACTCCGTCCATTTTGGCATGAACGAGTGAGCTTGGCTGAGGGCACTCATTCCCGCGGCAGGGGGCGGGGGGGTGGCGGGCTGTCGTTCTAGCATCTGGAGCTCGTGGGCGCGTTCTCTCTCTCTCTCCTCACGTTCTCTCTCCCTCTCTGCACGTTCTTTATCCTTCTCCTGCTCTTGAGCGATTCTGTTCTCTCCTCCTCTCTTGTTCTTGGGCAATTCGTTCCCTCTCTCTCTCTGCACGTTCTTTATCCTTCTCCTGCTCTTGGGCAATTCTTGCCCTCTCTCTCTCCTCTCACGTTCTTTATCCTTCTCCTGCTCTTGGGCAATTCTTGCCCTCTCTCTCTCCCTCACGTTCTCTCTCTCTTCACGTTCTCTTGCTCTCTCCGCCTTGGCATCGTCCACTCGCTCTTGAACCCATGCTCTCAGATCTTGCCCGATAGTCCCATGTCCTTCCCAGCGGACATGTAGAATTTGAAATCCTCGTTTTGTTGGGCTCTGGTATTAGCCATCTTGGAATAATGGGTATAGGATATGTCTGAAAAGACTCAGGTTGTCTGAAAAGACTCAATTGCAGGAATCTGAAACACTCAATGGTTCAGACTGCAGGAGAATGGATCTGTCTGAATAAGACAGGTGATTAGTAAGTCTGAGGAGACTTTTTGTTAAAATTTGATATGTCTTGGAAAGACGTGGTTGTTCTTGGCTAACGAATTTTTAATATGTGTCTCGGAAGACGTAGTTGGATTTTGTCACGCTCGGACTTGGCCGGCTGTAGCGTGAAGTTAAGGAGTTGTTCTAACGAACTAGAATGATCAGTCCCGTAAGGGCTTAGATGTGTGTGAACTACACTATATAATGTCTCAAAAGGACTTAATCTTGGGTTCCCGCGGGAATGAGAAATTCTCGCCACGTAAATTTTAGACGAGAATTTTTGTATGAGTCTCTGAGGACTGGAATTTGGAGAAATTCTCGCCACGTGCGACGTAGAATTTTAGGAGTCTCTGAGGACTGGAGTTTGGAGAAATTCTCGCCACGTGCGACGTAGAATTTTAGGAGTCTCTGAGGACTGGAATTTGGAGTAATTCTCACGTGCGACGTAGAATTTTAGGAGTCTCTAAGGACTGGAATTTGGAGAAATTCTCGCCACGTGCGACGTAGAATTTTAGGAGTCTCTGAGGACTGGAATTTGGAGAAATTCTCCGCCACGTGCGACGTAGAATTTTAGGAGTCCCTTAGGACTGGAATTTGGGAAATTCTCGCCACGTGACGTAGAATTTTAGGAGTCACTTAGGACTTGGAATTACGATTCGTCCCTTTAGGACTTAGAAATTACTAACGGGAAACCCAAAGAAAAATGTTTGCTGGGAAATGAATGGGGAGAAAAAATGCTACACACGCGGGCATGGGCGGGGTGCAGGTCGTTTGGCCAACACCGGAGGTATTTTTAGATTCTGGGTGAATGAACCCGTATATTTATATACCGTCTGGGATTCCGGGAATTTCCCAGTCGTCTGAGAGGATAACAGTACAACGGCCTAGTAATTTTCCTATAAGCGGAGTTTAAATTTCTGCTTTCCTAACACCTAACTCGAATTCTAACTACACTGAGAGAATTTTCAGCAATGCAAGCTGACTTCGTCGTGTCCCACGTGGGAATTTATTCGCGCCTAAATAACAGTTCGCTAATTCGAAATGCGAGGTAAAATTTATCAAAGAGGAATTTCTTTCGCACTATTCCTCGAAGCAAGAATATGGCAAGATTTTAACACAGAGGAATTTTCGCACTATTCCTCGAAGCAAAGATACAAAGATTTTAACACAGAGGAATTTCGCACTATTCCTCGAAGCAAAGGATGGTTAGCACTGGTTATTTCCTAACTACCTATCCTGAAAGGCATGCATTAACGAATCTAATACGGCGGTTCTTTTCTCTCAGTGATTACATGCGTCCCTATT
>NC_089747.1:52907003-52929503 GCF_040412425.1 Macrobrachium rosenbergii
GATGCATAAATCCATAGAGCTTGTGATGTACACCAATTTGTGCTGGAATTTTAAAATCAACTCTTGCTTATATGCAATATTGAGTATTTTATCTGTTTTCATGATTTAATGAAAAATGTGAATTGCTTTCTTATCTTTACTTCATCAAGAGAATTTTATTTATATTTTGTTAGGAAAATAAGAGAGAGAGAGAGAGAGAGAGAGAGAGAGAGAGAGAGAGAGAGAGAGAGAGAGTAGAGTAGATTAGAGAGCGAGAGAGAGAGAGAAATTTATTCCATTTGCATTATAATAGATTACATTTTATTCTCTTTTGCATAAACTTGTTCCTGGAATTTTATCCTCCTTCTATTTATCTAATATTTATTCCTATACGTGTGCCAGCTTCATTCCCTTTTTCTTCGCTCATTTCTCTTTTTCTCCCCTCTATTTATGAACTTATCCTCTGTCAGCGAGAAACTTTCAGAGCAGCCACTTCTCCTGTTTTTCCTTTCAGGAAAAGGCATCCCCCCATCTCATCTGAACGCCAATGAACTTTGTCAGTCCGTCAATAATTCTGCTTTTCGTCACCGGTTTCGTCTCTCTCTCTCTCTCTCTCTCTCTCTCTCTCTCTCTCTTCCTCTTTTTGTATTAGAACAACTCTTTAACTGCTGCCTCGGAACAAAGGTTGTTTAGGATATCAGGACGGATTTGGCTCTCGACTTCCCCGTATCCAGAGAGTTTCGTATTCAAACTGCTTGCTGTTGTGCAGAACGCAAGGTCTTGTATCTAAAGGCTACTGATTTACAGGCGTACAAGTTTTTCGTTAAAAGAATTCAGTACGAAACTCTTATGTCCAAAGAATGTAAATTACAAAAATACAGATTTTTCTTCATTCACGAGAAATTCTATACAAAATTCATATTTCTTAAGGTGAATGAATTATAAAATACAGTTTTACAATTCACAAAACTCAATTAAAATAAAAAAAGGTACATAAATAAAAAAAATAGCTTTTACGTCATCCAAGAGAAAATTAAATATGAAATCATTATTCCATCAATTTTCGATATTGCCTATCACAACTTGTCATTAAGAAAAATAACCAGATCAAATATAGTTAGGATTATCTTGGTCCTGTACAAGCAAACTAGATTTGATTTTTTAGGTTAATTTCTGATTTTTTCTAGTTTGGCGTGTTATTGTACTTGTGTATTGGATGATTTCAGTATAAAACATAATATCTCGACTTTAATCTCTCTCTCTCTCTCTCTCTCTCTCTCTCTCTCTCTCTCTCTCTCTCTCTCTCTCTCTCTTAACATGAAAGCATATGAGGTCCTCATTTTCATCCTCACATGAGGCTTTCATGTGTGCATGAACATAAATAAAACGAAAATTATTCTGAAAATGTATATCTATATAAACACTGATAAGATAAGAGAAGATAACTGTTCATACGAGAAATATTTTAACATATTTTTAAAAATATCATTAACTTTTGAAATCACAGAATGCATATGAAGAAAGTCTAAACACAGAATGTACATAAAGTGAAATGGAACTTAAACAATACCATATGATTAAGGAGACATAATACAACACACACACACCAGCAAGCCTAATTATCAATATATATTTATACAAAGGTAGTATATATATATTTAACAGACGGACGTTTCTCAAAACCCACAATCAGAAGACAGCAAAAAAACTGGTCAAGTAAGACAAACGCTCTATTAAAATATAAGCCAACCAGCAAAATTATCAAGCTAAAAAGGGTAATAATACTATTGAATAAAAAAATCTGCTGACAAAATTAAACTGTTTAATTACAAAAAACAAAAACAGCTAAAAACGTGGGTACGGACAGAGGAAGGACTGACGAAGAACCAGAAAAAACGTAAACAATTCACGAGAGGAATGGAGTGTTGTAGGCGTGGCTTGGGTGTTCAGTGAGGTGACAAGTATTTTCTTATAAACAATGATTTATTAATTTATAAAAGCTGATGCTTGGAGGCTTGCCCAAAACCTTAAAGTCTTTATTGAACTAAATATTTACATATATCGGCATGATCCCTGAAGTTAGAAAAGTCAAATTTGTAAATTTAAACAAACCAGTTCTGTAGCTGATAGCTGATGGCGATTCAATTTATGTAACCTATGTGTCGATTTCATACACATTTCTCGATTATATCGAGGACAAGTAAACTTTTAAATAACACACGAGGTTATTAGTGGGTCCAAATGGCTTTTAAGTTGAAAAGACTGCCGGTTTGTGGGTTTTATAATTTTTATTTTCAGGGCAGGGAGATGGCCAGATATTAGAGCTTGGCGTTCTTTATAAAAAGTTGCATTATGAATAAAAGTAATACTGGAAGAGAAAGGTAATTTAGGAACGTTAGGAGTGGGATGACGTATTTGGAAAATAAGCCAAATACTTCTGCAAGATAACCAGCTAATCTAATTTTAAAAATAATATGAATATTTTTTTTTTCAGTTAAAGACACTAATCGGATTATGATATACTCTTTATTAAATTAGATTTTTCATTTTAATACCATTTTTTAACCTGAAAATCTCACACGACTGATTAATACCACTAATGGTTAAGAACTTTTAAGATTATATCAAATATTTCCTGAAAAATAGATAGCCAATTATACTTTCAATAATCAATAACTGAAAGTAAATATTAACAATAAAACATAATGAACCATTAAGTATTCCCAAGAATAAAAAAATTATTTTATTGTGCAAGAAAATTAAAGCATGCGGCCTACTGCAAGTCAACGTATGATTATCTTAACTAAAACTGTCTTTGTTTTTTTTTTTTGAGAACAATTGTATATTGCAGAACTGGTCCGCCCGCCCGGCTGTCAGGCAAACTGGGGACAGGTATTTTCATTTGTCTGTAAACTTCACGCAAATTTTTGAGGGGATTTTCTTTTCTCCCTCTCTCTCTCTCTCTCCTCTCTAATATTTTCTATGTCATATTTGTTTGGAGCGAGTAAAATTATTTTTATTCGAATAATTTGTCGCCATTTCTTGCCATCTAGATACATATATATATATATATATATATATATATATATATATATATATATATATATATATATATATATATATATATATATATATAATATATAAGTACATATATATATACATACATACATACATACATAATACAAGACACACACACATGTACTCATTAAAATTTCAGAAACTACAAATATAAACACTAGATTTATATTTATATATATATATATTCCGATACTGTTTATTATTAACAATATATATAACCATAATGACACGAAATATATATAGAGCCTGCAGAATACATTGTTATATATTATTTATATATATATATATTGCTTTTGGGCGTCATATATTCATTCATCTATTTATATTTGTATGTACTTTATATATACATGACGCGAGATAAATAGTCCGGATAATTTGAAATATTTATGAAGCCATTTTTTCTTATATGTCGTCATAGAATTTCATCTTGTCTACAACCCAGACTATTTCTGTATATATATATATATATATATATATACCTTTGTTTTTATTAGCTTCGATTCCTTAACAACATGTTAAAAGTATATATATGCCTTCTGGACAAACACTACTGCCCATCTCTTATAGGTTCTTTTTATATAATCACCATAACAAATTCTATTCTCTCTCTCTTTTTCTCTCTCTCTAATGATCTCAAACTCTGGTGAAATGTTATCATTTTTATTTCTTTTAAAACATAAACAATTAGATATCATGGAACTGTTTGGTTATTGTCAACGAATTAATTACTATAAAAAAATAATGACATGACAATTTCAAAAATAATGAAATAATAATAATATTTAATAATACATTGTTGCAGTCATTATTTGGGTATTTTAATTAATTGTTTTTACTGAGGATTACTTGCTAAAAATATTTTTCATTCAATTTATTTTTTTTTATAGATTTATTTCACACTTGGCGTTTCGTCAGATAAATTAGTCTTTAATGCAAAATGGTAATGAGCGGCACTTTCTGCAGTGTCGTAAAATTTTTTTTGATGTGAAACATTTTTCGTTATTCATAAATTGTGAGAACAAGTAAATTTTATCATATTTTTTATATTGTTTGCATTTCACTTCCTAGTCAACATGTTAACAAGAAATCAAAATAACAGAACAAAAACAACAGGTATAATTTTTGTACAGAAAGACTGAATTACTTTATTCCTTTTTGCAATTGTTTTTCCGTTTTATTTCTCAGGTGTTGTTTATACTTCTGTATTTTTCTCTTTATGCTGCTTTCTCTCTCTTGGATCATTTAGATTTCTTTGAAGGAACATCAACAAAGAAAAAAAAAAACTGTAAAATAGAAGTATAAAAAATAAGAAAAACTATAAAGAGAAAAGTATCATATCATCAAACACAAAATATTGCAATAATAATAATAATAATAATAAAAAATAATAATAACTGGAACGACATAATTTCTTGTCTAATATAATAATAATAAGCTTTTGATAGGAAATAGAAAGATATCGGAAAGAAAAAGAAATTATTAATGAAAAAGGATTTGTAAAAGTTCTGATATAAAGTCTAATTACACAATCAGGGTTTATCTTTGAAGTATTAACTTACTGCTGTTTCATCTTCCACAATGGAGTAATGATTTCCACTTTTCTGCATTCTGTTTCTTTAGGCACAATTTATTGCATTTGAATCTTTTTCTTATTTTAAATCATTGCTTTTGCTCTAATAGAAATCTACTTGATTTTTCATTTTTTCTATTTGTTTTGCAACTCACCTCTTACATGATGTCACATTTCTTTGAAATACAAAATAATATCAGAAAACAATCATTTCCCATTATTTGAAAAAAGACTGAATTACTTTTTATTCTCTCTGCAATTGTTTTTCTGTTTTATTTCTCATATATATTATTTATATATATAATAATTTTTCTCCATGAAATGGCTGCAGTTTTACCTGGTTGGAATGAAGGCTGTCGTTTTGAAATTATACCAAAGAATAAAAAATAGCTATAAAATTTGGATGTCTGAAGGTAACAAATAGAAGACAATATTTTACCTGAATTGTTTTTTTACTGATCTGTAAATTATCTATTTTATTTTTCATCTCTTTTTTGATAGGGTAAGAAAATATTTCAACACCTCCTGAGCGTTACTCAGAAGCCATTTATGTAATGGGGTAAAACTAACAACGTCTGGTTTTCCTTTGAAGATTAATTTCAGTTGTTTACCTGATGACCGCGTCCATTGACTCCTGCTTGCATAGGAAATAGAAAGATTCTAAGGAAACAGAAGAAATGATTTTCGTGAGGAATGACTTAAACAAAATGATGCAAAAACCGCAGTTCTCGGTATCGT
Organism: Macrobrachium rosenbergii; assembly: GCF_040412425.1. Taxonomy (NCBI): domain Eukaryota; kingdom Metazoa; phylum Arthropoda; class Malacostraca; order Decapoda; family Palaemonidae; genus Macrobrachium; species Macrobrachium rosenbergii. The sequence goes on from NC_089747.1 coordinate 52,912,369, forward strand.
TCGATAGAAAGAACATGAATTTCACGGGTCCTCAATAAAAGTAACCACCTGAGACAAACAACAGATCATTTGAATTCATCTTCCGGAAAAAAAATGTGGAGAATGCTATTTTCAAAGTTTACTACATTATCTAAAAACTTTTGAAAAAAAAAAGAAAAAAATATATTGCATTTCAATATTTTATATATCATTTTAAATCTTCGTATATAGCTTTTATTTCAGAAAAATATGGCTAAATTCTAAAGGATATCTATTGATTTCATAGCTTCAATTTATAAGATTGATGATTTTTTGAGTCAGATGGAACTAGGTCTTACACTGATGTCAAATTTTTTGTGTTCAGCAAATAGTTTGATTCTCAGCTATCTGCGTGAGAACTCCTCATCATAATGGCAGTCAGGTGATCAAAAAAGTGTTATGTATATTCGTAGTACGTGCGTTATATTTGATCTAGATCTATCCAAAATCTGCCCTAAAAGTGAGTTTGATCGGTTCATTAACGTGATAGAACTGCAGTTTTAACCCATACCAAATTATCCAGGCTTTGAAATCGGCAGATAAGGTATTTGAAATCTCTGTTTTTATGGGAGCCTGAAATTGAAGACATTTTTACCCTGATTTTCTGTTTATGAACTTTTGAACTGGTGTGGGAGATTTAATATGAATATTCATACCTCTTTTATATTATTATTTTGTTATGTTACGTTTGCGATATCTTGGCTACACATTTTCACTTTCCATTATTGTGTTTTGCATTCCATTTATTTTTGGGAGTTTTCTATCATGTTTAATTCTTTCGACAGATGTCTGTGGAGATTAATGTTCGAATAACCTGTATAGACTGTTTTTGACATGACTTTTGCATCAATTTAGGTGATTATAAGGTTACAGTTTGAAATTTTCGATTTTCGCCATGGTGAGACTTCTTTAATCAAAATGTTTGATAAACAGCAATTTAGTTATCTGACCGATAATTCAATTATGCATTTTAATCTTTACTTTGTTTTATTATTTCTTGTTGGGTTATTTGAATAATAAACCAGATTTTTGTAAAACTATTGTGTTTCTTTAAATAGTCCGGAAAAAATCACGGAGAGAGAATGAGTGAAGTCAAATGGGTAACTTCAAAACGATGAGAGAGAGAGAGAGAGAGAGATTGATCTAAAAAAGAGAGAGAGAGAGAGAAAGAAGAGAAAAAAAAAAGATGAAGATGTTATCATAGGTCGAATCTTTATACGCCTTTTTCCTGAAGAAGATCGTTAGGATTATATTACGTACACTTTCAAAAAGTATTTCAATTCTGTTCATATATATATATATATATATATATATATATATATATATATATATATATATATATATATATATATATATATATATATATATATATATATATATATATATATATAAATAATAGACAATTACTAAAACATCTTGTAGAAGCATTTCTCCAGCAGCTGCAAATATTCTATAAGGACTTTAAACAAAGTTTCTGTAAGTCTGTTCAATCTTTGATTAATATTACTTAGAATTCAGAGGTGTCTTTTATTTTGGGATGGCTGTCTCAAAATTGCAATGGAAAACAATGGAGAAGAGAAATGATGATTTGCCTTGTATTCATGTGGATTTAATTTAATTATGGTTTCACCCTCGCAATATTACCTCCTTTACCTTGGCAAAACAATACAAAAGCAAATTGATTTGATGCGTATTTAGAAAATAATGTAAGAGCTTTCTCCTGAAAACTGTAACTGTTACAAAAACTATTTTATGATGACTCCTTAAATCAAAGAAACCAAAGTTATCATGATTGATACTGCACGAGTTTATATTCCTTAACAAAATCTGCCTTGCTTACTCAAGCTTACAGACTGACTAACGCGGGAAGCGAAGCCCTAGTGAAGTTTTTATATTTATTCTAGTTGTGTACTGAAATACAAATATGGGGAAAAATGCTTTTTACATACAAGAGTAAAACCAATGGTTTATTGGTAATATTTCGCATTTCCTTTTATTACCGTAGTGGAATATGTATGAATAATTATAGCATAGAATGCCTTATTCGTAAGAAGTTGAATTAATAAAAACCTGTAAACGCGAATTGATATATATATAAAAAAAATTGTTCAATTTCCAATCGGCTTGGTCAGACAGTATGTAATGAGCATAAATGCAAATAAAAAAATATGATGAATCTATATCTTTGTTGAACATTTTAAAGATGGTTTTCATTTAGATTCTTAAGCATTTTCTAGACAGAATGACCAACTTATTTCTACTGTTGACTGACACTGTTAGGAACCAGTAGCTACTTTCCTTTTCAGTTAGCTTCCCAACGTCTGATTGGCTCGTGGTGGCTAATCTAGACCCAGATTCGCCACAGGGACATTCTCATGTCTTATTTTCGCTAACTCAGAAGACACAAGTACTCGGCATTGCAATCAGCATAAGTGAAAATATAGAACGGAAACTTAAACTTATTCATTTACTCACCACTCCTTCTGAGTGAAAACGACCCTAGTGTTCCCGCGGAAGTGAATTCCACATCAGAATTAGTGGAGATCCCACCGCTGTCTCCAAATTTATGCAAACTCTGTTAAAGAACTACCGTTCTAAGGCAGCAATGGACGAGTGTCGTGAAAAAATAAAAAGGATTAGATTTGTAGGGCTTATGTTGTGGTAAAACTTGACATATATAAATCTGTTATGGAAAATATTGATACCTATTATATAACATATTGACATGTTAATAGATTTTCATTTACTAATCAAATACTCTAACAAAAGTAAAACAATATTTATTTCAGCATAAGAAGTCAGATGATATTTTCCATTGTTCCATAAGATGTTTCCGATAAAATCTGACATCTTGCAAAGAAAAACAAAGCCCACAATATCAAAATATTAGTTAATTAAATTATTTTCACTTAACTTGCAATATCAAGAAACCCTCCCATTTCACTCTCATGATTTTCTTCACTCTCACCTCGAACTCTTCGTATCTTTTACTCCTCCATTTAATGAAGTCGTGGTTCCGAAATCTCTCTCTCTCTCTCTCTCTCTCTCTCACACACACACAAACGTAATCGCCACACAAGTTCGCACAAATCTCTCCTCCGGCTCTGTCAAACCGCACCTCTGTCTTCCCAAAATCCGTCCAGGGTACCTACTTGCGAAGGCACGGCCAGTTCTTTCTGAAATCCCCCAGTCACGCAATTTTTAAAAATTCCCGGAAACGCATTATCTTTGATTGGGTCTTCTTCTTCTCTTCTTTACGAAAAGTCGATCGAACCTCAATGGCCTCTCTTTGATGTGATTTGGTTCCCGACGTCTCAAGGCAATGCCCTTTTTATACGAACTTATTCCTGTGAATGGACAGATTTATATTCTCTCTCTCTCTCTCTCTCTCTCTCTCTCTCTCTCTCTCTCTCTCTCTCTCTCTCTCTCATCACGCAGCTGCTATTAGGTGGTACGAGGGCATTAACATTTGTTTGAGGCATGAATTTAACCCTTTCTAAAATATATAAAAAAAAAATCAAGGTTGTATGTGTGTGTGTGAGAGAGAGAGAGAGAGAGAGAGAGAGAGAGAGAGAGAGAGAGAGAGAGAGAGAGAGATGATTTTCAGATAAAAGATATGAATTAATATACATTGATCCTGTATATTATTTTGTAAATATTGCTCTTTTTACACTAAAATAAAACGATTAATGTGCAATATAGCAGAAGAAACTTATAATGTAAGTAAAGTACATATTATGATAAAGAATTATCACCTTGGCGAGCAATGTTACGAAGGTCACTGCAGGCGTTCAACGATTTTCAGAGCATGAAGCATATTGCAGGCGAAATGGGAGTGAGAGAGATTGTGATAGCCTCACTGTTAATATTGCAGGTACATTTACGAATCCTGTTTATGTTCTAGGACGAATTAGTGATATACTCATTGCCAACTTTTCCAAACGCACAAATCATCCACCTGATTTCAAGAGAATAACGATACCCACGAACCGGAGACCTACGACAAAGAAAGTGTAATTATGCAGGGGACATAAATCCTTAAAATGATACTGATGACGTCATCACCAGAACGCTAAATAACTCCTGTAATCGTATTTCCAAGAGGAGAAGGGCGAGGGCGGCTATTTTGTTTTCGTCTTTGTGGTGTAGGCCTACCCAAGATTGATGATGATACCCGTGACTGATATTATTATAATTAATTTGTGCCTTATGTGACAAAACAAGAATCAGGTGGAATGCTGACTTGATATAATTGTGTTCGTAGGAAAACGAGTTGTGCCTGGCTAGTTTAAAAGGTATTCTGATATACAAAGCTGCATCAGTATAACAAGAATGTTATTAACTTCTGTGTGACTTCAAACATTCTTTTACCGGAATAAAGTCCTGTTCATATATACTGATGTAAGAGCAGATATATACGTGGCATTTTCAAGAAACAGGGAGGAATAATGGATCGTAGGGTAATCAGTGTGTAATAATATTCCCTCAGTAATTATGTTCGGTGAAAGGAATACTGTTTTTGCGTTGTTAGGTCAGGCATTATAAAGGCAACAATATAAAGGCAATTTTGACCTTGACTTTGAAAACATGAACAACTGATGAACTTTATAGCATTAATAATATAATATATAACGTCTCAGCGGAATCGACTGCAGTTATCAGGGACGACATTCCTTCGCTGTAATTAAGATGCTAATTGCAGCACGAGGATATTGGTTCCTGGTATCACTTCTCCAAGGCGTCAAAGCTGTGATATGAGAAGAGTTTGTCTAATTCCTCCCTGAGGTTGTTTCAAAGTCCGTTGACGTAAAGTTTGACCGTTTTTTATCGTCAGTATGGGTGAATAATTCAATAACTATCTACCTAATATCTCAATCACTATATACCATCAAGTACTTCGAGTAAATTATTCTAAAATATGAAAAAAATCATCAACATCAGTTATATTTTGCTGTAATACAAGGTGACAAACATCAAATACAGAAAAATAAGAACTCAGTACTGTTATACACTTATAAATATAATATGGCGCCCTTGGATATAAAAAAAGCTTATAAATTAAAAAAGCAATGCCTTATAATACACACCAGTACTGAATAAAAGGAAAACTGTTGCTACGTATATTGATTGCCTTCAAAATATGAATATGGCAACCAGTGTCGGCCTGAATTCGCTGTAGTACATAGAATATCACAGGGTATTTAGGGAGCCGGTCACTTGTCCTTTGAATCAATGAAATTATCCCCAAAAACTGGAAAAACTGCGACCAAGAAAAAATATCTAATTATCAGCTTGGGCGTTGTTACACCCTATGCGTTTGATCGTGATGAAATTTGTGTATCTCTTTCCCGCCCAACTTCGTGATTTTTCCTCATTTCTGTTATGGATGTTGTGTAGTCGTGGCGCCGTAACAATGTCGACACGATATACTTCATATGATGATAGAGTACGGGTGACTGAATGTTTTACGCTGGGCTTAAAAGAAAGAAAGAAAGAAAAAAAACAGCTGAGCAAACGGGTGTGCACCCAGAGCCATCCAACGATTGTTGCCAGATACAAAGAGGAAGGGAGACCCTGCGTTTCTCGCCCCTTCCGAGTCCTGGGAAGCCCAGGAAAGTTTCCCCGCAGCACCCTCCCACGCAATCATAAAACATTCTTCAGAAAAGGAACCTCCTACTTCAACTAATAGATTAAAGTTTGAAAACTCACAAGCACTGGGGGAGTGTCTGTTAGAACCATACAGCAGCGCACGAAGGAGGACGATGGTTATGGCAGCTACGGATGAGAAAAAAAAAAGTTTAATTTCTGCACAAAAGAAAAAGGGCAACATTTTAAAGGCGTTTGAATGGGGGAGGGAATAGTGCAGAGGAGTGGAGGAGAGTTAGTGCTCTGCAGTGATGAAAATAATACAAATATGGCAGCTTTTGTAATGAGCAAAACATAACACTGTTACGTCAAGATGGAGGCATGCTGTCATCTTAAGTTTTTGTGAGATATTTTTTGGTTTTATATTCCAACTGTTCATTATATATATATATATATATATATATATATATATATATATATATATATATATATATATATATATATATATATATATATGTATATATATATAAACTTTATCACTTACACAATTGTTCTGTGCATTAATACAATTACAACAGACCTTATTGAAACTGGATGGTATCTAGCAGAGTTAATTATTCAGAAAATTAGAAGCTTTCCAGGACTGACAGTCATTGTCAAGTATCCATGGAAAGACCGGGCACGTGGTCCAGATATAAAAATTATTATTATTATTATTCTACGGATACTTGACAATGGGGACTGTTAGTCCTGGAAAGCTTGTAATTTTCTGAATAAATAACTCCGCTAGATACCATCCAGTTTCAATGAGGTCCTGTTAGTAACATATATGTGTGTGTATATGATTTTCTAATTGATTTATACGTTGTTTTGATACTAACAAGAAAATTGACAATCTGGAAGATTTATAATTATCGTTCATCCATCCGATTTGGTCTCCTCGACATTCAGCAATGCAAGCGTGCCAACAGAATCTCTTACCGCCTTTCAATAATACAAACTGTATGTTAGTCTAAGTAAGGGAGTAACGATTTATGTAATACTGTGAGTTTCTTCCATGTGAATAATAATAATAATAATAATAATAATAATAATAATAATATCAGGTTATCCTTACTATTCAGATCTTGATTTAAACCTTATCATAATAGTTTCATATGTACACATACACGCACACGCATTATATATATTATTATAATGAACCATCGGCGCACCTCCCCAACACCTAATTTACCCTTTGTTTATTGAGAACCGCATGGCCGATCGTAGTTGACCTAGAAATCAGAGCCCAGCCATATTTAAAAGAACTTTGAATTCTTAACTTTAAGAATTTCTTGAAAGTTGTGCTTGAAACAGCAAGTTGCTCTAAGAGTAACTCATCAGTTCTTCAACTCTAAAGTTGGACTTAGTTAAGAGTGGTGGAAGAGGACTCCTAACAAAGTTAAGCACAACTTTGACAGGTAAGATTCTAGAAATAAATCATTACATTATTCGAAGAAATAGCCTGTCACTTTAAATAGCAGTATGTATTTGTCAAACAACTTTACTGTATTTAAAAATGGTCAACTTTTTAAATGGCTTGTTAAGGTAAATTGGTTTTGACTGAATAGCCTAACTAGCCTAAGTTTTAGGGGCTGTGAGTGAAAATCATATCTCTAGGCCATAAATTAATGATTTTTCTTTTATTAAATTAAGTCCTTGTACCCCCTTTATAGCCTTGTTAATAACCAACCTGGCTGGAACAATGACCGGTAAAATTGCACTTTAAACCCTATATTTACCTCAAATGAAACATTTTTTTATATATATCGGACAATCTTTTTTTTCTATGGTGAAGAAATCAACTTTATAATATACCCACTTCAAATGTACGTAGAATGTTCATCCATAGACTGCATCCCTTCCTGAATTTTAGGTTAGGTAGTGTGTTTTCAGTATCTTCCTTTATCCTGAGGTTGGGTTGGGGACTTAGGTGGGGGTTATGAAGGCAACTAAGATGATGTTATTCTAGGAAAGGTTAGGTAGTATCTTAGTTAGGCAAGTGCACATTTTACCTACCATATATTAACAATGAATTCTTTCAGGTGCTCTGTTTATGCTTGCCCAAGATATCTACAGTGATTTTACACCCAGTTACTGATCACTATGGCTGAAGACATCATGTACGCATTCTGTTAAAACTTTTCGGCCTAAAGATATTCTGGGCATCTATAATGATGAAGAATTAATTAAGAGATATAGATTAGATCGTGCGATTTTATATGTAACGGATTTAGTGCGAGAACGCATACAAAGTGCAACAGGAAGGAGCATGGCTTTTACCCCTTCCATGAAGGTATTAGTAATTAAGGTATTTGGCTAAGGAAAATGCAATTGTGCAATGGAGATGATTTGGGTCTCTCCCAGCCTAGTATAAGCAGAGTGATATCTGAAACACTGATGCATTATCCACAAATGACATGCTGCGTCGATTTGTTAAGTTCCCAAGAGAAATAAGAGACATTCAGAGGAAACAAAGAGAATTTATGAGATTGCCAAGCTTTTTTTGTCTTTGTATCATCACTTCCTTATTTTCATCCACTAACTGGACTAACAATAATGTTTGGTCATATGTCCAATTTTCTTCTTCTTTTGATTCATAAGGTTTCAGAATATTTGACTGCGGTGTCATTAATTAAAAGAGAAATTTTAAACAAAAGCTACTATTCAAGACTACCGCAAAAATTGTTTACACTAATCAACCAAAAACCTCGAGTGACTTGGAAAATATCGCTGCATTAAACAGAAACAATTTATTTGTCATACAGCTACCAACAATATATAAATAACAAAAAAGCACAAAATAAGGTATGATTTGGGAAAATTAATAAAATAGTCCAAACACGAACTTTGTCCTACTTTGCATTTCATAATACTTTACTTCGACTTAAACCTACTCTAAACTTAGCTAGAGTTGTGCTCGAGGTCATTATGAATTACTCTTAAGAATCACTCTTAGTAAAGAACAAGAGTGATGGTTTGGGAGTAAGTTTGTGAGTAAATTAAAGAAAGGTTGTAAATACAGCTCCGTTATCAACATTCCGATCTGTCCTTTTTTTTACCTGGAACAGATATTGAGATGACAGATAAAAGGGGCCAGGAGGAGACTTAATGCCACTCCCTTAAGAAGCTTAGCCCAACTAATCTTCTTAAACGGCCTTTCTAAACGCAAATTAAGCCGCCTGAATTGTCTTACCTCCACAGGAAACCTGGGAAGGGGCAACAGAGACCAGCTTCCCCTAAAGTAAAGTGCGAGTGAAGACTTTTCGGTCACGACATTTTGCCCTTTAGAAAGCTTGGAGTACCAGCATTTCACTTCTGTCCTTGTGCCAGTTTATCCAATGCCATTTCCAATGTCCTGTGTTAGAGTGTAAATTGGTCATTCATTCCTCGAGCCTTTGGCAACCTCAGTGCAAACTCGAGACTTATTCCGTGTTAAATTGTTCCTTTACTGGCGTGCAGTGTGTAAATCTCTCTTGCAGAGGGACCCATTCGCAGTGGACTCATCTTGGCTTGTGCCTTGCCTTTAATCAAGACTCCAGTAGAAGGATCTTCAGGCGTTGCAAGCCCTTTATCAAGTTACTTATCCATTTTCCTTCAAATGCTTGCTTTTGTAAATATAATTCTTTAATTTGTCCCAAGTGTTTACGTAACATTTCCTTATGAAGTAGAGCCTTCAGCTCCTAAATTCTCCCTTTTTCTTATTTTTTTTTTTTTGCGATTTCCCTTTACGCAAGTCAGAACTCCAAGGCCAATTAAATAAAGTTCCGTTGCCGGCCTGTAAAATACCATAAACCCTGAAATACGAAATATATATATATATATATATATATATATATATATATATATATATATATATATATATATATATATATATATATATATATTAAATTATAGCCCTGAACAACAGAAATGTGTTGGCAACCCCTGATTGAAAAGGTTATGTTAGCAACCTGATATTCAAAAGGGTAATGCTGGTATCACTCATTGAACAAATCTCGGTTTTATCAATAAAACTTCTGAATAATGATAATGGTAATAGTAATAAATGAATGGTTGCCTTTGAGAGGGCAGAACGACAAGGGGCTCAAAAAAAAAAAAAAAAAAAAACGGGAAAACCGCGTTCTTATGCGAGACTTCCAGGCTAACTTCAACGGGACACAAGTACTTATCATTGCACAGTCTTGAGTACAAGTAACCGAGGAATAAAGTAACTAAAGCTTTAGTGTTCATACGAATGACTTCATGTCAGGACTGCCTTATGTTGGTGTCTGTACAATGGAATACAGCGGAAGACCAAGTCAAAGCCAGTCTAGCATTCGGAACCAGAGCCCAATAACACAAGTCCAGAAATAATGATTGAGGATATCAGACAGCTCTCTCAATATATAAAACGAAAACTCTATTTTTATTTAATTTAAAACTCAAGTGTTTTAAGACGAGAGGTTTGCCAATCCGGTTTGATTTAAACCAATAAGGTTTAACCAATGGTTTATCACGCTGTGATACGGGATTATGATCAAATAAATAACAGTATGTGGTTTACTTTTGTTAAGAGAAGAGCGTAGACTTAGACCTATGTTATAGTGGGCTGGACAGACCACTCAGGAAGTTGATTGATTGACTGATTTTGACTGATTGAATAACTGACTGATTGGCTTTAGCACATGGCTGATATTGGCTGTATTCACGACAAGATAGAAACAATTCTTTATTTGTTTGTTCGTGTATTTTTTATAGTGAGGAGACTGACTTTATTCTATCTGATAGGTTTATCTTAGTGACTTACTGAGAGAGAGAGAGAGAAAGGGAGAGTTGAGTTACTTTCTAATCAATACTTTCTCTTCCTTTCATCTCAGGTTGTTGTAGAAATCAAACTTCTCTGACGTGAGAGTGATTTTTCCTTCTCCATGTAGTGCCAGCAGGGTGAGTACTAAGACTGCATTGCTCTATTTAGTATTTCTCTGTTCTGATGATTTACTCAACTTGATTGCGGATTTATGATTAATTCTACACTATAAAATGCGTTAGAAAAAAAATTCCCAGTAGGCCTAAATGTTTTGCAAATGCTGGGACGTTTTAAGTTTGATTTCACTAGCCAGTCTTTTAATGTTGAGAGAGAGAGAGAGAGAGAGAGAGAGAGAGAGAGAGAGAGAGAGAGAGAGAGAGAGAGAGAGAGAGTGAATGAGTACTGTTTTTTCAGTGGGATTTACTGAATTGAAAAAGCCACCACTGTTCGTTGACGGGGACCGAGATTTACTATCAGAGTAGATTTATCACCCAATTCTTCTCCTGTGTGAGGCTAGAATGGTAGAGTGGCTAAAAAAACAAAACATGGTGCACTTGTATGAGAGACTTCGATCCTGATTTCAACTTGACATAAGTAGTTATCATTGCACAATCTTAAGTGCACGTAACCGAGAATGAAGTGATTAAAACTTGTGTTTATACGAATTAACCGCGGTTCGTAAAGACCAGCAACTCAGAGTACACAAAAACCCCGATTTAGCCCTCTGTAACTCTGGAAATATTCAACCGACCGGGATGAAACTGTGATTTTAGAGGTTTCCCACTAAGGTCTCTAATCGTGCCAAATTTCATCAAAATCCGTTAAGCCGTTCCGGAGATCCGGATATCGATTTTTGGCGTTCAGGGGATGTGGTGGGTTGGTGGGTGGGTGAGTGGTTGAATGTCCTAACATACCTGTGGAGCAATAACGGTAAAAGATACAGCCGTGAAACTTAGTTTTCCTGAAAGCTCGTATTCTGGAGGGGTGCCTTACCGGGTTTGTTTTTTGAAATAATGAATTTTAAAGGTACAGTGGGCTATTCAAAGTAGCCCCCAAAATTCAAATTTCCTGATGCTCAGGTACGGACTGCTCACGACATTAGAAGAGACGCCCTTTCTTAATGTGTGTGAATAGCAAGTGGTGTTAGGGGAAGTAAATTTAGCTGTGTCTTTTTGTTAAAAAATGTAGTAACTAAAAAAGTGACCCAACTGGTCATGGGTGGTCTAAATTAAAAATTATCACACATGTTGAATTTGCCTAAACGGTTTTGGTTTTCATGATCATTGAGCTACCTTAGTTTTCACACACACACACACACACACACACACACACACACACACACACACACACATATATATATATATATATATATATATATATATATATATATATATATGTGTGTGTGTATAATGTGTAAATTGTAAATTGTATAATTATGCAACAAATGAGCTGAGCTGACCATTATCACGGAGAAGCCACATAGGTCTCAAAAAACTATGTCTGAAAGCTAAACAACCTCATTCCTTTGTTACCACATTTTTCTCAATCTTGGGCGTTGCCATTGAAAAAAAAGGACTGAAATCATCAGGCAAAAAGTGATGAAATTACAAAAGGGGTAATAAAGCCCAGCCACAAGAGACAGATGTGGAAGTGAGGGGGTACAAAGGAAGGGGGCTGGGCGTAGGGCTTTACTCCGCCACCTGATAAATTATGATGAAACGAAAAGTAGTAGTCTTTTCTCAATATATATATAGTAATATATATATATATATATATATATATATATATATATATATATATATATATATATATATATATATATATATATATATATATATATATATATATATATATATAAAATATATATATATATATATATATATATATATATCTCTCTCTCTCTCTCTCTCTCTCTCTCTCTCTCTCTCTCTCTCATAATCTTCCCTTCCTTTCCAAACAAATAACCCTTCCTTTACCAAAAAACAATCCTATTAAATTTGCCCACTCTCTCGCTTTCGTGTTGACTAGGCATTTTCTCTTTGCAGTTATTCTCAATAAAATAGGTCTAGGCCTAATTCCAATTTTGTCAGTCTTAACCAGTGAATATGGTTTATTATTTGGATTAAGAGCCGAATGGAGGACATTACATACTGTATATGCTTTTTAATTACTAGATTTATCCTTATCAACGTATGGTTTCATTCAAAACGTTAGTCTCTTTCTGTCAAAACAACTGTTCCCTTCCTATGCCCGAAAAGAACAGGTTTCATGCATATGAAAACGGTTTCAATAAAATGCTCTCTCCTCCCGTGTTGACTAGGATATCCCCTTTGCGGTCATTCTTAACTGCACATAGGTCCTAGGCGTAATTTCAATCTTATCACTCTTAACCAATCAAATGTGGCTTAATTTCATTAGGAATCGAACGGAAGATATACTTATTCAATTTTTTGATTGAAGTATTGATACAAACCTGTAGTTAATATATTCATCCACAATTTTCAATGTAACAGGCAAACTAAACCAAACTAGAGTCAAGATGTTCAATACCTGAATCAAGAGTGGCACTGTCATGCACAGGTAAACGTCGGTTCGGTATGGCATCATCTTTCGATTTTCTTGCATTTGCAGGGCAGAAGTTAAGCAATTCATGCCTGAGGTTTCTTGCATAATCGCTTTGTTGAAAATGAGCCGAAGACGCTCTTGCGTTTTTGGTGTTTATTTGGTCACTTCTTCCGCAGCTGTTCACCCACTTCCTACACATTTCGGGATCTTTGGGGAAACGGTAAAAGCTAACCTTTTCACCAAACACTGTCCCTTTCTCTGTCACAGCATCCATAAATACCACATATCACCATGGCAATAACGTACTCAAGTACTCAATTCCGAAAACCTCAAGAATTGTCACAAATTCGTGAAAACTCTCGTATAAATGTTGCCACATGCAGAGGGAAGAAGGTACTGGCTTGCCCAGAGGCCACCACGCGTGACGTCACCATGTGACGTCATGGGAGGGAGTTGAAAAATCGACCTCTGCGTACCTCTTGCTTCATACATCTTGGTTTAACCAAGGGCTTATCTAGCTAAGATACGGGTCACGTAAATAACAGTAGCTGACCTACATTTCTTAAGATGACGAAGACCTAGACCTATACTTTATTATAGTGGTCAGGACGAGCCATTTAAAAGTTCACTGATTGATAGATTGAATGTTGGGTTGGTTGATTGACTGACTAGTGGTGGGTGAATGTACTCGAGAAGGTAAAATAATTCGTTATTCCCTTGCTTGTGCATTTTTATGGTGTAGAGACTGGCTATATTCTGTAAGATTGGCTCACCACAGTGACTTTCTTTTGAGAGAGAGAGAGAGAGAGAGAGAGAGAGAGAGAGAGAGAGAGAGAGAGATGATCTTATTTTGGTAGTCCGAATGAGTTGCTAATCCGAACTTTCTCTTACTTTCTCTTCAGGTTGTTGTAGAAATAAAACTTCTCTAATGTTATGAAGGTTGCGTTTTCCTTCTCTACACAAAGCCAGCAGTGTACAAAGAATATTACGGTGCTACTTTGGCTTGTTAACTACGCGTCACCTATTCAGAGGTGCTAGTACTAAACATGGCGGAAGCTCCTTGGGATGCCGTGTTTAGTAGTAGATATCGTTTATTAATATAATTTGTCGACCACACAATATAGAACTGGGTATACATAATACTTTGATTCCCGAGTGGCTAGTGCTAAACACGACGTCCCAAGCAGCATCTACCATGTTTAGTACAAGCGCCTCCAGAGTGAACCGTGTGAACCGTAGTAAAACTGTATTTGGATAATTTATTCGTTTTGCTTGGAGCTTTTTGACAGTACGATGAATTCTGAACTAGATGTGTCAAAAAATTCCCAGTAGGCCTAAATGTTTTGATATGTTGGGATGTTGTAGTTTGATTTCATGGGCCATTCTTTGGTCATATAGGCATTTTTCCTTATTTGTTGGTAGAATACCTCATGAATGAATGAATGGGAAATTAAACGATTTAACGAATGAGAGAGAGAGAGAGAGAGAGAGAGAGAGAGAGAGAGAGAGAGAGAGAGAGAGAGAGAGAGAGGCGGCATATCATTTGTAGGGGGGTTTAAATGCTGATGATATTTTGCGTAGCCTAGAGCTATACACATACGTTTTCACAATACGTTTTATATTGTAGGATTTTTGTTCAAATCAATACACAGGCATTATTTCGGTATCTGTTGCTACAGTTGTTAAAACACTTATAAGTTATTAGTTTGAATATCCTTTAAATCTGTCTCATGTATAAGAAAAGTGCGATTGTACACATCAGATAAACACGAGATAGACGGGGATTACAAAGAATGTGGTTTTATGAATAACGGCTTTGTCACTCAGTAACGGATTTAAGCGTAAGCCTAGACTGAAATTGGTATCTAGCAGCCTTATGGCTACGGAAATAAAGGCGGAAATGTTCTTGATACAGACACCTGTGTGTGTGTGTGTGTGTTAGCGACATTTACCGGATTATAAAGTCACATTTGTTCTTTGATGGGGACAAGGATTAACAATGAGCGTAGTTTTATCACTTAATTCATCTCTCTCTCTCTCATTATTACGACAAGAAGAAAGCACTCTTATCAGAAATCAAAAGGGAATTTATTAAAGGGACTAAGCTATTTTTCTTAATGGCTACCTTTAGTTTATACAAGAAGCCTTGCTGCTTGGAGAACATGAAGCAGCAACCTAGACCTAGGTCGACTTCAAAACAACTGCTAATCTTAAAAACACTTTGATATTTTTCTATTTTGAAAACTATTTAAAAGAAAACTTCTTTTAAATTAACAGATGTCGTGACGATAGTCAATAAATGAAGAAAGAAGCTGGCGTATTTTTCTACAAGTACTAACGCATGAGATCCGGAAAAAGCTTAGGCAATATGGAGATTACTGCGAGAAACTCCTTGATGCCACAAGAGCTGTTGCTTTCCATGAAAACTGTTCCCCTATTGTCTGATTCCAAGCGAGAGAGAGAGAGAGAGAGAGAGAGAGAGAGAGAGAGAGAGATATCATTTGTGAATTTAGAATTTTTGCATATATATTTTTGTATATTTAAATTTTGAATTGGGCCTTAAATGGTTTTCTTTTGCAACTTTAACTGATTTTGTTTTCTGTTCCAATTAAATATACAACACCACACTTGAATAGACGATTTACCAAAGAGCTTCTTCGAATGTGTACATGAAACCTGGTTTGAAGCAGTCGATTTAGGGGAATTTCCTATGTGACGTCATGACCATTTCGCGTTTCTCTGCCTGGCCATCTTGGCATATCGGTTCCAATGTCGTTAGCGAGTCCTCCTGTTATTTACCATACGTCGATGACATCATGCTAATGAATAATATATGTAATTCATAATGAAATCATTTATTAAAACTGATCTGATTCTACCAATTTCCGCTTTGTCCCTAAAAAGCTACGTCCATATAAACACCAACACACACAGTAGTTTGTATATATATATATATATATATATATATATATATATATATATATATATATATATATATATATATATATATATATATATATATATATATATATATATATATATATATATATGTGTGTGTGTGTGTGTGTACACAATCACTCAGAAAGAACGCAATTATTTAGAAATATTCCCGTACCCTTTACGGAGCGATAATCAGATTATTGCTAACTTGGACAGAAAAATTTAATAAATGTTTGCGGTAGACCACCAAAACTAAAACGTTAAGTCATTCAAAACATGATTTAATTTTCTTTTGTACCATGTAATCGAAAATTTCCTTTTTGTCAGATGTTCAACCCTTTTATTGTGTGTTTTCTCGTTTTTGTTTATATCCAAACAACGATTATCTTGATTTTGTTTGTATTTGATGATCTCTACATTTTATTATAACTGAAGTTTTTATTCCTCACATGTAATCTTATGTACCCCTGAAGATTACACTTGAATAAAGCTAACTAAATATTCCTCTATTGCCTCATCCATATTTATTTCCATTTCTGTTTTCCATAATTATCCTTATTACAAAAATGACAAATTATATATTTTCATTAGCTAAATAACTCCTTTTCTCAGTAAAATTATTTTTCATTTACATAAAGAATATCACTGAAAGTACATTGATTAATTTGGTGAGAATATGGTACTTTCTTTATTCCGTTTTTCTTCATTAGGTTAATGAAGTTAAACACAAAATCCTTTCGTTACTAGTGAAAGTGAAAGTACGGGGATCCTAAACTTACAAATACCGAAGATTTTTTATTTGCAGTACAAAATATATAGCAAATCTCAGGTGGATTTACACCTGCCGTTTGCCAATATAATATTTTATTGCTTTCGTCATCCAAACAAAGCCGATTTCTTGCTGTATTACTCTTTCACAATTAACCATCTATTTTCTAAAGTTCACAGGTAATGGGGAAAGTATTAAGCCACCAAGTGATGACAATAACTGAGTCTGTTTGTTACACGAGAAATCCGACTTTCCGTATTTTGTCAATTACTTTTAAATCAATTTCCCTTACACTAATCTCAAACACCTAATGGCATATTGAGAAAGAATAATTTGTTGTTCGGTCATAAGGAGATATAAAAGAATTCATGCGCTTCCTAACTGTAGTCGAAAAAAAAAAGTTTTCGTTGTTTTTATAACAATGGTCTT
>NC_089747.1:52944503-52964503 GCF_040412425.1 Macrobrachium rosenbergii
ATATATATGAAATATTTTCTGTTAAAACAGAATTCCATCTCAAAAGGAGCTTGGGACTCAGATATTATAGATAAAATCTTACTCCAACCAGCGATTAAGAAGACTGAAGAGAAACTGTCAACTGGAGTGGCGTAACGGCTGACCTCTGGATCCCTTGGTATAAATACCGCTTTTCTGTAACTCTTCTCAGTCATTACCTGCCTGAAATATAGCAGTAACTTTCTACATTTCGGCTTTTTTATGGGCTCCTTATATATATAGTATATATATATATATATATATATATATATATATATATATATATATATATATATATATATATATATATATATATATATATATATATATATATATATATATATATATATATATATATATATATATATATATATATATATATATATATATATATATATATGATTATTATCAAGTTTGTACGTGATTCATTTATCACACATTACCATAAAAATAAGAAACGGGGTATATATTTTTCATATATATATATATATATATATATATATATATATATATATATATATATATATATATATATATATATATATATATATATATATCAATATGATTTCTTAATTGAATAGGCCTCATACACACTCCTTCATATCTTATTTGATTCAGGTGATCAATCATTCTCTCGATATTTTTAGAAAATAAACATGCCAATGTGAATTCCTTCGGGATGAATCCTTTATAAAACCCACGACTTTCGCTGGAAGGCCCTTTAGGATTTATGCCCAAATTTCCTTTCCATTTTCTGGAAAGGAGATGGTTGGTCTTGTAAAATATATTCAGCCTCCCTTCATTCATAACGTAAAAAGAGAGAAAGGAAAAGGAAGGAAAAAGAAAAGAGGACATATCCCAAGACAAAATAGTCAGCTGAATCATCACAAAAAGGAAATATTCACGATATAAATGAACCGTCGTCAATATTTCGAAGGACATTTCTAGACAGGTCGTATTCCTGCGGTTTGTAGATGGCGCTTTATGACACTTAGGCTGCCAAAAAAAGCTCTGGAACACTTTCGACCAATCGGCACTCAGGACAGTGAAAAGTTGGAGTTGTGTTTGTTGGACAGCAAAATAAAGACATCAATAGAATACAGGAAATGAAGTATCTGGATCGAGATATTTTCCACCGCTGGATTCATTTTATAATGGGAGTGACTAACATCTATATTTATTAATGGCTTCAGATAGCAATAAAGGCACCTATTTCATTATCATCCTTGACACTTTCATTTTCTTTAAGGGTATTTTCGCTTCATTATAAATCTCGTTTGTTTGTGGTAATTTCCTTTCGACTAAAGTTGGTTGAAGAGTCTACATTATTTTGTTCTTTATTTAGGAACAGTCCTTGATCCTCAATAAAATCGAAATACCAACTCAGCCTCCCGCTCATTTCCACTTCAATTAGAACCTGTCAAATGTCCTCTGCAAGCATCCAAGCAATCGGTTTTAGATGAATATTGCTCTTTTTTTGGCTGGAAAGGGACACACTTTCAACTTGTACTCATAAAGTATGAAGTTCTGATAAAAGACGGGAGATTCAGGAGCCCCTGAAGCCAAACCTTCTTCCTTCACCTTGAAACAGACTTAAAATCAGACTGACATAATATATCGTAAAGCGAATAGAGTATGATAAATTCGGTCAAGATCCTCTAAGCAACACGTTGACATACAAGGAGGTCTCTGCCTCCAAGTGTATTGCATTGAAAGGAATCTTTTCTTAGAGCCCCGTTTGGTAACATTTTCTATTGCTGCTGAAAATCTGTGCTCTTCGCCATCTTAAACCTGCCGTTTATGCCATACTCGTTGGTAATACTTGGAAACATTCAAAATGACCATGAACTTCAGTAAAGAATAAATTTAAGCATTTACTTTCTCCAGTTTACTCCTTAAAGTCTTTTTAATTTTCTATCTAAAAAGT
Organism: Macrobrachium rosenbergii; assembly: GCF_040412425.1. Taxonomy (NCBI): domain Eukaryota; kingdom Metazoa; phylum Arthropoda; class Malacostraca; order Decapoda; family Palaemonidae; genus Macrobrachium; species Macrobrachium rosenbergii. Next base: position 52,946,449 of record NC_089747.1, read on the forward strand.
TTTCTTTAAACGGCCCATTGTATAGATGGATGCCTACGGATACTGCCCCAGTTCTCACTTGTCTACAAAACTGTAAATAAAAGAATCTCTCGTCTTAAAAGTGAAACAAAGATGAAATTCACGACTTAAATCATGGCATAAAACATGAACCACTTAAAACTGATGAAAATAAAGTTGAGAATTTGCTTTAGTATTAGGCAATGAACACACAAAAAGAAGAGTATGCGTAGTTTACCTGTATTGCTGCTGAATACAACAGTCAAATTACACTTTCAGCTGTTTGAGCATGCGGCTCACTCACTAGAGCATGGAAATATGTTTACGAAGCATTTAAATCATTGAAGGTGCCAAGTGTAAACTTTTGAAACATTTAATTCGCAGGGGACTGTTAAAAAAAAAAAAGAATAAAACAATTTTTCCCAGGTGTTCATCAGGCTGGCTCGTCCCAAAAACGAGGTCCAAAATAACTACCATCAAGAGCGGGAAATGGATGCACAACGTCCATCTTTCACACACACACACACACACACACACACACACACACACACACGCATACGCACCATAAAACTCAAGTCATAAAAACTAGAGAGTAGAATTGCTGGAGGACTTTTAACGTTATATCCATTTTCATCAATGTGAATGTTTTCTTTCCATTCTCTCTGTCGCTTTCAAAGCCCCAGTCGTTCAGATAAACGACGGTCAAAGGACCGTTCACTTATCTGCAAAACGGGGACAGCCCCATTACCATACTGGATAGTGGACATGCCTTTTTTTTTTTAGGACATTACTGGAAAACGCTGTTGCTTTTACTTTTTCATACTTTTGTAATAAATATATAGTAGCGTAGCATCGCGGCCGCTTTATGGGAGTTTCCTGATATCAACCGGATATGCTACGTTTGTAGTTATGTTCCTCCCTTCTTTGTATTTGTAAGATTACGCAAGTGCTAAAGAGTCGAATGTGTTGAAACTTGGTGACATTAAAATATCTTCAGAAAAAAACCCTTCATCAATTTTCATCATGTTCCATTTACCCGTTACACATGCATGTTTTGGGAATATTTTTCGCTTAGTGAATTCTGCATCCTAACTTCGCGACTTTTCCTCACATTTTAGGTACAATTATCACCAAAGCCTTGAATCTGAGTTGGAAATAAATAAATGTGTTGTTATACATTTCACTACAGCTAAAACAGACTCATCCCCATTGTGGTATCATTGTTTTCATTTCTTTTTTTAGGAAGGATTTCTTCAAAAGGAATCTACTGGCCGTGTTTACTAGGTGTAAATGCATTTTTTTCATTGCCACATTCGCCTTTGAACATCTCGATAGCCTTCAACTTTTCGGAGACATTAGGAGACTTTTGCATGAATCTGGATTAGACAGATTTATAAACGTTTGTGTGTACGCGGCAATAGACTTATTTGATTCTTTGTAAAAGGACTTGATAAATAAGCCTCACTTAAACATCAAGTGCACTGGTTCAAATCCCACCGAAAGTTCTTCATTTCTTCTTCACTCATATTCAAGACTTGCAGTGATAACGCATGGACATAATGAGTATGTCCAAGCGTTTATAACTGCAAGTCTTGGATCTGTGTGAAGAACAAATAAAGAACTTTCGGTGGGATTTGAACTAGTGTACCTGATGTTTAAGTGAGGCTTAGCTACCAAGTAATTTTACAAAGAATCAAATAAGTCTTAATGCCACTTATACACAAACACAAATCTGTCCAGTTCAGGCACATGCAAAATGTCTCCTAATCTCTCCGAAAAGTTGAAGGTCATCGCGATGTTTAAAGGCTAAATCATGCCATAAAGCATGAATATATATATATATATATATATATATATATATATATATATATATATATATATATATATATATATATATATATATATATACATATATATATATATATATATATATATATATATATTATGTGTAATATACACACATACATATATTATATATATAAATTACACACATACACATATATATATATACAAATATATATATATATAAATATATTATATATATATATATATATATATATATATATATATATATATGTATGTGTGTGTGTGTGTGTGTGTGTGGTGTATGTGTGTGCCTAAAAAGCACCAACGGTTGAAATACTATGATACGATGGAGAAGATGGATCTCAATACCTCTTCATGCACACCACTAGATGATTCAATCGTTCTACTCAGTGGAGAGAGAGAGAGAGAGAGAGAGAGAGAGAGAGAGAGAGAGAGAGAGAGAGAGAGAGAAACCAAAACAAGACATTTTGAACAATTTTTCTTAATGATTCATTGTCCCGATTAATAAGAATATTTTTCGACAGATTTCTTAATTTCCAACGGAAAAGAAACTTATTTAGTTATCAAATACGATCTTCTCATATTAGGATTTTTCCAACGATTAATTTAAAAGTAACTCCATTTATTTTTTCTGTACACTTCATCTCCTCTCGTTAGCTCAGTAAATAAAGGTAATTTAAATGTATTGAAAACAGCATGAATGAAAAAAATCATCCACGGGAAACTTACAACTATTCATAATATTTAAGAGTTTCTTTTTCATAGCATTAATTCTCATATGCATGCTTTCGTATCCCTACGTTTACTTACACCGTTATCTCCCTCGAACATTGTTCATACAACTCCTGCGGAGTCGAGGGAGACCTTTGACATTCCCTTGGGTCTCTGAGTACCCTGTCACTCAATCCGACTGCGGTAGACTGCAAATTAATGAAAGGAATCTCCCAGCCCTCCTGGAATGAAGCTACTGTCAAAAGCAACGGGAATATTAATGAAGCAAGGTTCCCCGGTCTGTAAATGTTAAGGGTAAGAATGTCACCCCGATAAAAAAAAGGTGTGAAAAATAAATAGCGCTGCGATACACCGTTTTTAATGGACAACGACCTTGGGAATTACAAGGCACTTTCTTTTCAGGTGAAGAGAAGTGTATTAGAGATTATTTAGTTGAAAAATATCTCCTCATGGAAAGAAAAATATTTACTCTATGATTTTATCTTAAATAAATTTTCACAACAAAATAAATTTCATTTTGGGACTGCCCCATCAAGCTCAGTCATGCCAGAAAAAAAAAGTGGATTTCAATGGGTACGAAACTGTAATAAAGAGAATAAGCAGCATACAATCAGAGGCCGAAAGACCGATACCCAAAGTAACACCTATAGAATCAGGAGGGGAAGTGCAGAGAGAGAGAGAGAGAGAGAGAGAGAGAGAGAGAGAGAGAGAGAGAGAGAGAGAGAGAGATAATTACATTTCTTTGCAAAGAGTGCTTATACCTGTGAAATCTAGCTCTCCAGCGATTCAGTACCAACTTGCAGACTGGAAAAGTAAACTATCATGGTTCTAAGAGGGCTCATTTCTCTATTCACCTGACCTAAATACACAACGAGCAAGCATAGTGTAAAAAAAACAAAGATTCTACCATTCTCCCTTCAAAAACTAATATGATCAGAAGGCTAAGGCCTTCAGAATCGGAGTGATGTTTTCCATTTGATAATCTGAATAAAAGTAAACATTTATTTATTATAATTTTTTTCCTATAACTTGTCTCTCTCCACAGGCTGATTGCCCTTGGGAGTCATCTTGGGATTTATAGTCTGTTGACTCTTTCCATCAGAGTTTTCAACTAAAGAAAAAGAAGTAAAGAAGAAAGAGAGAAAGAAAGATAGTTAGTAACAGAAGGAACGTCTGGATGCGGAGAAGAGCTAAATGGAATGGACAGAAGGTAATCAATTTAACCCGTAGATGGAATGTTGGGCATCCTTTGCTATGAATGGCGCTTACGCCATGATGTTAAGGGAATAAAACGCCTAGTGTTGACATTTGTGCTTGGACACACCTAGTGTTGACCTTTGTAAACCTAAGCGAAAGTCTTCAGTTTTCTGATAGAAAAAATTATGTGTATATATATATATATATATATATATATATATATATATATATATATATATATATATATATATATATATATATATATATATATAAATATAAACGTATAAGCTGTAATTTATTCGTTCGTCTCTCTGACTTTTAACGAATTCTGGTTTGACTCAGGGGTAACTAGTAAGAATAAACTATTAAGATGATTAATGGAACAAAAATCATGAATTTGACAGCTTTTATAGTTGTCAAAAATATTGATGCAGTCTTGTTTGCATAAATAATTTTCCATTATTTCATTTCTTGATGTAATTGTATTCCAGGCGTTTGAAACAATTTCTTTTTTTATCTATTATGCTTTGATAAACCGCAGAACCAATGAAGATAATAATTTAATGGGATGTTTATTCGGGAAGAAGGTTAATAGTAAAGCCTTTTAATTCAGATAGATTTTGTATCCTCTCTCACTTTTCAGTAAAAGAATCTTCATTATTCAAACGACTTTCATCTACCTTTTTACACCAGCATGCCAACAAAAACAGGATTCGACAGATTAAAAACACACGTCATCTTTGTGTAAAAAAAGAACAAAAGTTTTGCTCACTATTCCAGTGTTTCATTGAAGTAAAGTTATTTCGGGAATAAAGGAATGCTCTGAAAGGGGATTGAAAAAACAATTGACAGAATCTACAGCATCGGATTGCACTGTTTTATTGTTCTGCTTCCTTTATACTCTACCTCTATAATTTCCAAAATATAGTCAGTTGAAAGATTCTCTTCAAAAACAGGCATAAGTAATAAAATATTTCCATTCCAGTCCTCACAGCTTGTTTAAGTTCTACATGCCACTGACTTGCCAATATATGGTAGTTATGGTAGTTCATAATCTTTATATGGGATAATGTACATTTATTCATTGAGGCTTTCTATACTTATGAGAGTGAGTTGCGGTTAGCTTCTGAGTTATTACTAATCCTCATCATATTCATAACTACTCAGAAGTATATATATATATATATATATATATATATATATATATATATATATATATATATATATATATATATATATATATATTATATACATATGACTATTTATCACATCACCGTGATTCATATACAATCAGAAAGCTACAAACGTCCTTTAATATCCAATTCGCTCTACCTCGGAAATAATATATTTTCATATATGTTACCGAAGGGGAATTTTTTAGTTGATAATAAGTCCACCGTCCCGTGGGGTCGAACCAGCGACGGACGAGGACTCAGGACTACAGGGACGCACTAACGCAGTCGGCCACAAGAGAGGTATAAGTGGATATCGTCTCCCATCAACTCACCTGTCGAACTCAGGTGTTTTGCATTTGGAGACGATATCCACCCACCTCTGCCATGTTGACCGTGTAGTGCGTTTGTCGCACGTAGCCATATTATGACTATTTATCACATCACCGTGATTCATATACAATCAGAAAGCTACAAACGTCCTTTAATATCCAATTCGCTCTACCTCGGAAATAATATATTTTCATATATGTTACCGAAGGGGAATTTTTAGTTGATAATAAGTCCACCGTCCCCGTGGTGTCGAACCAGCGACGGACGAGGACTCAGGACTACAGGGACGCACTAACGCAGTCGGCCACAAGAGAGGTATAAGTGGATATTGTCTCCCATCAACTCACCCGTCGAACTCAGGTGTTTTGCATTTGTAGACGATATCCACCCACCTCTGCCATGTTGACCGTGTAGTGCGTTTGTCGCACGTAACCATATTATGACTATTTATCACATCACCGTGATTCATATACAATCAGAAAGCTACAAACGTCCTTTAATATCCAATTCGCTCTACCTCGGAAATAATATATTTTCATATATGTTACCGAAGGGGAATTTTTTAGTTGATAATAAGTCCACCGTCCCGTGGGGTCGAACCAGCGACGGACGAGGACTCAGGACTACAGGGACGCACTAATGCAGTCGGCCACAAGAGAGGTATAAGTGGATATCGTCTCCCATCAACTCACCCATCGCTGGTTCGACCCCACGGGACGGTGGACTTATTATCAACTAAAAAATTCCCCTTCGGTAACATATATGAAAATATATTATTTCCGAAGTAGAGCGAATTGGATATTAAAGGACGTTTGTAGCTTTCTGATTGTATATGAATCACGTTGATGTGATAAATAGTCATAATATGGCTACGTGCGACAAACGCACTACACGGTCAACATGGCAGAGGTGGGTAGATATCGTCTCCAAATGCAAAACACCCGAGTGTGCGCGCGCCCGCGCGCGTCTGTACTTTCCCATCGCGTTTGTCGGAAATAGGTCTTTTAATGTAAAGAAATGGTTAACTAAACTATTGCATGAATTGTACCCGCAAATAGACATTCGAGTGGTATTTAAGCCAAAATCTACTTTGCAAAAATTCTTAAGGTTCAAGGATGTGATACCAACTGGCCTGCAGTCATATGTTGTTTTTAAGTACAAGTGTCACCGCCGTAGTGCAATGTGCATCGGAAAATCAAAGCGGCAGTTCAGGGTTCGCATCTTGGAACATATTGGAAGATCTGTTAGGACGAATAGGGCATTAAGCAAACAATCATTTAGAGCCATTCGTGAACACGCTGAAGAATATGACCATCATATAAATTTATTCTTTTTCAGTCCTTTTGCAGGACCAACGAAATGGAGCTCAGGTGGTAGAGTCTCTGTATGCCCTAAGACACTCCTTTTGTAATTACAAAAGGTCTGTTGAATTGCTGTTTTTAGACTTTTAACTTCTGCTCTTTTTGACAACAAACATTTTCTATTTGTATCTCTATATTTTAAGATTTTGCTGCATGTTTAGGTTATTACATCTTGTAGTATATAACTTGGTTTTACATTCTAACTTCATTGATTTTAAATGTAACGTATATTCCATTACATATTGCCCGATGACGGAGAAATGTAAATCTCCGAAACTAGTCGCAACTAATAAAGATGATCTTCTTTCAAGCCCTGCTTTTAATATTTATTATTCGTCTCCGATTTCCACGGAACTCTTCTACTGTTTATATATATATATATATATATATATATATATATATATATATATATATATATATATATATATATATATATATATATATCCAATATTAAGAAGACGACGACAGTCAACAAAATAGTTGCATATTTATTGTAAGAAACGTTTAATGTTACTTAAACACATCATCGGTCTGTAAAATCGAAAAATACATATTAATTCACTTAATTCAATTAAGCTAAATTAAAAACAGCAGTTACATTTTTTGGACTCCTGCTTGATGTTGTATACTTCCGCCTGAATATATATATATATATATATATATATATATATATATATATATATATATATATATATATATATATATATATATACATATATACATATATATAGATAAATAGATAGATAGATGGATAGATATGTGTGTGTGTGTAAATGTCATTTTTATCTATTTGCATGTTTTTATCTCCCTTGCATGATGCATTCGAAGTACCGAGGCTTTTATATGTGCAATGTGTGTCACAGGAGCATTATCCCGTTTACAAAGCGGAGACGTTTTTAAAAAGGAAATTCTTTCGCACGTTCTTTCATTTAAATATTTTCACGCTATCCGGGAAATAAGTTTGTTGATTCTTAGTTGGTTTACAGTTTATTTTTATTACCTACACAAGTGAGTTTATGTTTTGGTTATGTCTCTTATATTAGGAACGATATCGTTTCCAATATGACAATTTCATCTATGTAATTTTGTGTTTTATTGTGTTTATATAGCAGTATATGGTTGTGGCCCAAAATAATTCTGTTGGTCCTACTGTAACGATACGATTTGGGAGTCTAGTTAATATCTTAGTCCAAACCTTTATTGTCTCTCTCTCTCTCTCTCTCTCTCTCTCTCTCTCTCTCTCTCTCTCTCTCTCTCTCTCTGTTCCTGAGTCAAACTGATTCATTGTGCTTGAGTACCATAAAAAGACACTATACAGTATCTGTTTTGATTTCTCTATAAAAAAAGTTTTGAACCTAATTTTCTTTATATCCAGTTTCATGGAGGTGAGAGAGAGAGAGAGAGAGAGAGAGAGAGAGAGAGAGAGAGAGAGAGAGAGAGAGAGAGAGAGTTACTCTAAAGCTTGGCTTGATTCGTTAAAAAATGTCAATGTCAAGTTTTAATTGAGGACAGAGGAACGTCAGAACAAAAGAGGGAATCCTTCAAAAGTTCCAAATCCTTTAATGGAACGAGAGGCCCATTAACCTAAGATGGTTGATAATAATTGACTGGAAACCAATTTAAACCAAGTAATTTTATATCTGAGTAGCACAGTATTATTGGGTAGGGATGTCGCAAAATCATTATCATAAAGGGATGAATGATTAAAAGTCCATCACAGGGAGACAGCTAGTTAATTGTCAATTTCGTAAATGGAAATAGGAACGTATTCATAACGTTATTACAAAAAGGCTATTATTAATTAGAAAAATATACACCTCTCATCATATAATGAAAAATATAGATTACATCTCCAAGGCTGCACTTTATTAAAAACGGGAATTGTGGAAAATAATCTCTGCCCTCGATTCAAATGGTCAGTTCAAGGACCTCGGAATTCCGGCGACGAAAACTAATATTTTCCCGAAAGGTCCCGGTCTGTTTTGGGTCACTAGGCCCATCCTTCTTCCTCCTCTGGCCTCCTTCTCTTCCTGCGGCAGACGCGAGATACAATGACATTCCTACATAAACTCTCTGGTCTCCAGACCCTGAACAACGACGCTCTCTTTTTCTAAACACTGGAACACGAAAATTTGCTGAAAGATAATATTTATGTGCGAGGCCCCTCATGCCCTTGCTTGGCGCTCTCTCTCTCTCTCTCTCTCTCTCTCTCTCTCTCTCTTTTACAAACACACAAACAAACACACACACACACACACACACACACACACACACACATATATATACACACACACATATATATATATATATATATATATATATATATATATATATATATATATATATGTGTGTGTGTGTGTGTGTGTGTGTGTTTATATGTATACATAGTAGGACAACGGTTACAAGTACACATACAAGACAAATCATATACGGCAAAAATATCGTAACGAGGAGATTGTAGCTCACTGTAAAATATCTAAGGTATGATATAAATTTCTGCAGGAATCGAAATAGAAAATCCAAGACGGATTAAACATAATTAATTAGGGCTCTGGACTGGCCAATCAGCACCAAGCGGATGACGAATGGGTGAAAATTAATGACCGCTAAGCTATGTTCAGCTTAAAGTGACCCATAAACCTCATTTTTATATACAGGGACTTTATTCAACCTTTGCATTTTGTTCGTTGTGACCATGTCCTACGACGATGACGCAAAATTTTAAGAAACTGCCGTTATTGTATTATTTACTTAGTAAACTAAAAAGAGAAAAAACTCGATTGAGTTTGTAAACCCTACCGAATGAGAATGGCTCATAACTGATTTTTTTTTTCACCGGGAGTGAAATAAATTGGGAAAACCGGTCATCCTCAATGTAAACTCATTGATTACTCCCAACACATTCTACTTTGAATCGTTTTCGAATTGCAAGTTAACTATATTTTTCGAAACTCTCTCTCTCTCTCTCTAGCTGCACGAAACTGAATCTCTCTCGTAAATCGTGCTCTACTCAGTTCGTTTTGGTACCCTAAATTCCCATTACTGTCTTTTCATCTCTATGAGCGTCCTCACTCTGTTTCTGGAAAACCCCCTCCCTCCTTCCGTAGGACATTTATTCGGGTGTCTTATTTCTCCATTAAAATGTCAGTCGACGACTCATTTTTTATTTGCCGACGTTTCATGATGCATTAATTCAGTGTACTCACACGTAAGTAACTCGCACCTCAAAGGTCTTAGCTGGCTCCGAAGAAAAGGCTCCGCATTTTTCCTTTTGCCCTGAGCCATTTTCCAGCTTGATTCTCTCTCTCTCTCTCTCTCTCTCTCTCTCTCTCTCTCTTATTCCTTATTTCATCAGGCCGATTTCCGAAGCTAAAACGCTAATTCAAGGAATTGTTAGGAAGTCCAGACAGGTGCTGAAATAAAAACAATCTTATGAAATATATATATATATATATATATATATATATATATATATATATATATATATATATATATATATATATATATATATATATATATATATATATATATATATATAGACAGAGAGAGAGAGAGAGACAGAGAGAGACAGAGAGCGAGAGAGCAACCCAAAACCTACAGAAAACTCTCCTACACTGATTTTTTTTATGTACTCCTTTGCCAAACTGTCATGAAATATATGGGTACGTGTGTGTACAAGTATCTTATTTCAGCCTCTCTATATAATATAATACTCACTGCACAAGTTTATGTATTCATCAATTTTCTGCCTGTCTGTCTGTCTTTCTGTCAGTCTTTCACACATCACTTCTCCCGCCCGTTTGACGAAATTGATAAAAGCATCAGCCAGATATCTGTGTTTCCCCCTCGCGCCGTTAAGCTTCTTGAAATGAGTTTTCCTGCTTTCATCAAAATTGCATTTGGGATCCGCCCTCTCCATTACCGTGTAGAGGGGGAAATGAAATCACTATTAGGACATCGACTCGAGGGTCATTACTATTCCTGGTGTTTTAGGAAGCGGTCGAGCAAAATGCGCCAGGGGTGAACAGAAATGCAGCTATTGGTGTTATGCTAGTGTGAAGGAAAAACATTGCTGTTCAAAGCTTGCTTTTCTTTTCTCAATCAACTGCGGTTATTTATGTTGCATTGCGTAGTGAAGGACTAGAACCTTTGCTCAGGAGCTTTTTCAAGAGTATTCTGATCTATAAACCGTAAATGAATTATGTTTATGTTGTCCTCCTCGAGAACGTTTAAGAATCAGTTCTCCTTCACGTGGTGTTGTCGACCTAGTCAATGGCCACAACTGCCGATTCCAACGACTGTCAGATGCAACCTCTGGCGTTCAAGTTCTTAGACATTTGTTCGATTTTTCCGACCATTTGGAATTTTGCTTCAGTAATAACTCTTTTGTGATTACTCTTGGTAATCTTCTGAACACCTTTCATGCATAAAATTGATGTGGTAATAAACTTCAGCGAATGAAAATATTATATTTACCTTACCTCTCAAAGTATTCACCTTGTACTCAAGTATTTCTCTTCTTTCTGTATTTCCTATTACCTTCTGTATACTTTTAAATGAACACCATATTCTTTGGAAACTTCAGTTTCAAGTCAATGGTCCTTGTAAGCTTGTTCCATTCCATATGAATGGAGTTTATCTTTTGAATAATAATAATAATAATAATAATAATAATAATAATAATAATAATAATAATAATATTATTATTATTATTATTATTATTATTATTATTAATATATTATTATTATTATTATTATTATTATTATTATTATTATTATTATTATTATTATTATTATTATTATTATTATTATATTGTTTCAGCACTGAATTCAACTCTTTGAATACCTGAGCCAATGTTTATACGATTTCAAATCTGTTCGTGTTAGAAATAGGCAGTTTAATGGAGCAAGGGACAGGGCATCCGTCCTAGGGCAGCGTTTGAGCAATTCTAAGACCAAGAATCTCTCTCCAAGAACCTTTATAACTTTCGGGAATTATGATTTTTTCTCCTCCTAAGTGGCATTGCGATCGTTCTGCCTGCATGGCAGATACGGGCAGCATGGCTGCAGTTTCAAGATGGCATAACGCACATTTCAGCCCACCAGCTGACCTGCCTCAGAAATTATTAGCTCCAACCGGGACAACACCTGGGATTTAAGGAATTTCGGCACTACTTGAACAAGAAAAGATTAAGTAGTTTCCCCCAAAGCAGTGGTGAGAGAGACTTTATAGAGGTGAATTCGCCTACAGTGAATGATACTAAATTAAATGAATTAGTTGCTTTGTCCTTATTTCATTTGAATTATTGACTGGGAGATGGAGTATCAGAGGATACTCTTGACAACATATATATATATATATATATATATATATATATATATATATATATATATATATATATATATATATATATATAGAGAGAGAGAGAGAGAGAGAGAGAGAGAGAGAGAGAGAGAGAGAGAGAATACATTTCTAGTGCATAACGCACCGAAATCATGATAAATCTGAAAGTAGAATTAGAATTCAGGGCGAATTTGAAGCCAAAGGCGCCGCTCGCCTCTCTCATCATCATCATTTCAGGGAGACATTGATCAGAGAACTGGGAAAACAGGACACATTTTCTCTCACCAAAGAATTCTTTGTGATTCGAATGTCGGACGGCATTGGCCATCTCACTTTCCCCTTGGTTATCTTATTGGAGTTTCCCCTCGCCCCCCGCCCCCACAAAAAAAATATTTAGGTTCAGTTCAAAGTCAGCCAACTGTTCTTTTTTATCGTCATGTTTATTGCTATTTTATCTATATCCCCTCTATGTTCTTACAAAGGACTCAACCGCTTCAGTAAATTTTATTTAGATATAACAGTCAATCAGTTAACTGAAAAAAAAAATTAGTTTAGAAATTACTGTAAGGTTGGTCAATACATGCTACGACCGTTTTTACATCCCGTAAGAGAAAAAGAAATAATAATAATAATAATAATAATAATAATAATAATAATAATAATAATAATAATAATAATAATAATAATAATAATAATAATAATAATAATAATAATAATAATAATAATAATAATAATAATAATAATAATAATAATAATACTGGGTTAAAATAACTAAATCTCTATATATTCTTATTGCTAGAAATTTCCATTAACATATAAAATATGAGACGCTACTAAAGATTTTTTTCTGTCGAATATCTTCAAGGAAGAAAATATTTACGCATTTATCAATATCCTGGTGAAATAAACTTCTTAATATTTCCTCTAGAAATTCAAACATTACATAATTTAATTATTTCTGTCCATGAAATACATATAAACTTATATTATTTTTTCCATTTCTTTCGATATCGCTCTCTTAAATGCAAATACGTACACATACATATTAATTACGTAAACATACTGTTTTAAAAGGTCATATTTACATATTCATAAGTTGGTACACATATATATTTAAACACATACGTATCTATACATATACGCATACACATTTATAATAAACACATATATTTATACATACACACATACACATTTATACATGTACAAATCCTTTTAAAAGCAAAGTAACCTCATATCAGGCTTCTCTCTCTCTCTCTCTCTCTCTCTCTCTCTCTCTCTCTCTCTCTCTCTCTCTCTCTGTACATGCCTGCATAGTGTACACACAGGCAAAGGTAATAAAACTGATACCGTATATATATTTACTATTTTCTAATAAAACGGATAACAGATTACACATATTCTTGGCACCGAGCAAGAATAAAAATTGGTAATCATTTCTCCCAGACATTTTTCCTGAAACTTGGAAAGGGCCATTTGCATCTTCAGCAGGAGAGACGTTTTGATGATTTACATCTCCGGAAAGTTTGTAAATCCGATGTTTTCTGCTCATCCCCTCGATGCATTTCAGCGATCTCTACGCCCGTTACATTTTCACGAATCTCCGTTGAATCCTATCTCTTTCCCCAACAGGAAGGAAGGAAGGAAGGAAGGCAGGAATGAAGGAAGAGTCCTTTCCGCGACTGTGAACTTGGAATTCTTTGAATTTCTTTGCGATAGAAAACCCCATCTAATTTTCTTCCCTTGCAGCTTGGGTCCCTTCAATCTAGGATTCGTCGTTCGGGATAAGACTTTTGATCAAATCTCCTGATGTCTGGTTTTCCTATCATTCGAAATAATTATGACGTCATATCTTTCGCAACACAGCGTGATGTTAAAATGGTAATATTCTACTAAGTACTTCACAAACATAACATTTATATTTCTATCTATTTATCTATTAACTTATTAATTTATGCTTTTTCGTTCCTAAACACCGATCTCTTCTCGTTGCATTTCCTCTTACTTTCTGTTACTTCTTTCAAATGAACACCATATTTTTCAAAACTTGAATTTTAAGTCAGTGACCCCTATAGACTTATTCCATATGAACGAGGTTCATCTTCTGAATAATAATAATAATAATAATAATAATAATAATAATAATAATAACTGCATAACTGTAGTATTATATAAAAAAACTTCGAAACCAGTTTAAATTCTTCCCCCTCCCCCAAAGCTGAAGACAATACCAGTTCTGACCTCGCTTCAGCTGAGTAAATGACAAGTGGCATTAATTCATATGCCGGCACAAAACAACAATCTTATTTTCACCGCGTCCAATCGGACATTGTTAAAGTATTTCCAATATTGATGCTTTCGCGCAATTTAAGTTTACTGTTCTACCTGGATATTTCTGTCTTTCTGTGTTCCACTCTGCCTATTGTAGCAAATATTTTACACCGGATGTTCATCCATTTGTTCTCAAAAAGGATAAATGTCTGGTTTCCATTTTGCTTTTCTACATACAGATATTTACTGTTAGTAGCTCATAGTTTGTAATTACCTGTTAATAGATCGTAATCTCTCTCTCTCTCTCTCTCTCTCTCTCTCTCTCTCTCTCTCTCTCTCTCTCTCTCTCTCTCTCTCTCACACAAGAACCTCATGCGATTGATCTTTTTCCATCCGCTCATGAAATACCATATTTGTTTTTCCAGTAGGAAGCTAGTGACACGCAAAACGATTCTATATCCAGTTTAAATACTATAATGATGGCAAAGAAAGCGAGAGTAGTCTTTCGATGGTTATAACAGCCTGATACGTTGATGCAAAAGAGCTGAAAGCTTTCGCAACAACAGGGAACAACGACAAATCACCACGAGATCATTGAGCAGAAATCCTACCAAACGACTTATCTTCAAATCCTCGCTAGTGGCGATGGCAGAAGCAAAGTCAGGATTATTAATTTGCGTCACTGAGTGATTTCGAACGTAGATTGCGCGGGGGAATGTTGTTGTTATCATTATTATCGTGAACGCATCCATGCTGACCAAGACGAAAAAGCCGTTATCTTGGTGATCAGTCTTACACTTAATAAAATGTCCTTGTGTGAAGAGAAAGTGGATTTAATATGAAACTTATGAAAATAACAGTGAAACGAGTCCTTAAATAGACCAACATGTAACATACCAATTACAGGCGTAACTGAGGCACTGACAAAAAAAAAAAAAAAGTTATCACCTTTCCAAAGCGATGATGGGTCTCTTGTAAGATGAGGTCAAGATTTCACGAAAGACCCAGATGCATCAATGAGATACTTTAGAAACCATTACCTATTTCAAATAATCAGTAAAGTTTAGAATTGTTTTTCAATCAGTCTTCAATGGCTCTAATTAGCTGTTAGTCGTACATACCAAAGCGAGGGGGGTATACATATGTAGAGGATAAAACAAAAACATCAATATGTAGATAAAAAAAAACATCAAGCATATTTTTAAGTCCGGAAATTAATGTAAGCACAGTAATAACAAAATAATATCATTTTGACTATTCTTTGTAGCTGAATTTAATGACGTTAGAAACCGGTTCTTGTCGGCACGAGATCTACCACAACCGGTCCAACTAAGTGTGTCTCCATTGCAAGGACTAGAAGGAACGCAGAGCGATTGTTCACGGGATGGTTCACAAGACCACCAGCATCAAGAAAGTGTTAGAGAGAGAGAGAGAGAGAGAGAGAGAGAGAGAGAGAGAGAGAGATTATTTATTAATTACCTCGGACAAACATTAAGTCGTTGTCACAAGATGCAAACCCTTTTAATTGGACAACGTAGAATTCTATTCCAGGCAATGCAGTTTTAGAATAGGAATTATGTCCTGTCTAGGAACGTTTTATTTTACACCAAAAAGCCTAAGGCTACTTTACGCTTCACCGGCATTGTATCTTCTCCGTGAACTTCAGAATTAGCCTTGCTTCCAATTCTTGTCTACTGGAAATAAAAAGGGGAGCCGTCCCAAAGACTCGTTTAATCGCCTTTGAGGGAAGACCACAAAGCTTCGCAGCCTTAATTTCCTCTGGATATGACCCAATTCCCCGCGTCGTTTTTCCTACCGAATGAAGATTAGCCGGACAATTTTTACGGACGTTACTCTAAAATGAGTTTTATTAGCGAGTGCTAGTTAGTGACTGACAGACACATATTGCATAAAGTGGTAATTAGCCAGACAATTTTTACTTATGTTGTTCCAGAATGCGCTTTATGAGCGAAGGACAGTTTGTGACTCAGACAGACAACAAATAACAGAAATCCCTTTGTTGCTTTTGGGGAGGGATAACATCAGAAAGTGTGCCTGTACGGGAATGAGCTTGCAGGTGTTCTGGTGGCAATATGGTTGAAATAAAAAAAAAAAAAAATCTCGTGGAAATACTGAATACATGCACAAATACACACCCACAATTTCTTTGCCCAGTTTCGCAGGTCACCAAAACATTGTAATGTTATTTAACATGAGATAAAAACTCACAAAAAATGGCGGTACCTGGGAACTTACATGGACAGCATAGCCCTCGCTGGTTTGCGCATAAGTTGCTGTGAAGGAACGTTATATTAAGTTGACGAAATGTAATCAGAACGGAGAGCCTTTGATGACGATATTGGACATATCATGGAGCCTAAATTGCTTTGGGAAATATCAAGAACTCTTTCAAACGCCTAATTTCTAGCTTAGCCATTATTATTAGCTTTCCTGTTTTCCAATGAAAGTTACATACTCTGAGTAGCTGTTTTGACTTTTAAATAAGTACAGATAATGAACTATTGCAAAACATTCTAATCATAAAATATTTTTATGCATAAATGAACCTAAATTTGCTCCTGATTCTTGTAAAATGATGTACAGTAGATGACACCTACATATTAAAATGATTACGGATTCAACATTTCAACGTTACCTTAATCACGTCTGAATAAAAATTGCAATATACCAGTGAGTTCAGTAAGATTGATTAATTAATGGGAAATATTAATATTGCGCTGTTTTTTCGGATCATTAGCATCTGGACTTGTAATTAGTTCCTTATTTCTTAAAAACGTTCTCCTGCATCATATAATATAATCCTTTGCTAATTAGCATCCTTTGTTCATTATCATCGAGGTCGTCATACTTCTGTCTCATGATAATGAGTTTACTTTAGTTCAATAATTTCACTTTCATCAGATCACTTCCTTTAACGCCTGACAGTTTTCACGGGAAATTTTATACAGCACAAATTGTATCTATTTGGTTCCTTTGCGCTTTAACCGTGTCTTTTCTAATCGAGCCAATACCTTTCATAATTTTTTTTAAGTTAAGACTTAACTTATGTTCAATTTCAGTACGTATAAAAGCCTTCAGCTCAGTTTGGTCTTGCCAGTCATAGCTACACAATATATTTTGTTGATTTATTGCATGTTAAAGGTTCCATTCTGTTTCTTTCATTTCCTTATAAAAACTGCTCTCCTATTTTGTCAATTTCAGACACGCACTTTTTTTCGTATTTGTGTTTGATATTTATCAGATGGAAAATCAGTCATTTTTGTATCCCTGGTTATTTTTGTATTTTGCTAAAATTCCATATAATACAGGTAAATGGGTAAAGACGTCCTGAAATGAAGTGAAAACAATGTTCTATAGACTAGAAAGAGCGTTCATCAATTCATACTTTATTTAGCAATACTAACTGCTCTATTCTGTATTAACCTCTGACATTTCACTATTTACATCTTTGATTCTGATCTAACGGTTGCTCAAAAAGCTTTCTTCTTATCCGTTAAGCACGCATTTCTTTAACCTGTTTCATTCCAACTTCTTATTTTTCATATCATAAACCATGACATTTTTGTCTTGAATTTAAGAATTACTGGCTAATTCTGTTAATTTTTAACGACTTTTGCGTTTCAGTGCTCACTGTCAATCCTGTTTGAGCACACTTTTCCTCATGAAAATAATTTCATTCCCCTTTGTTACTGCTACAATCATCCGCAACCATACTCATTATATAACACTTTTAATTCAATGGAAAATAGTGCAAGAGAGACAAAAAAAACACCCTGATTCCAGAACTCCATTAATTTTCAAATT
>NC_089747.1:52970450-53012950 GCF_040412425.1 Macrobrachium rosenbergii
GAAAAGAAAGTATATATACAGACACATACCTATATGTATATATGTATATATATATATATAATATATATAATATGTATATATATATATATATATATATATATATATATATATATATATATATATGTATGTATGTATGTACTAATCAGAAAGCTACAAACGTCTTTAATATCCAATTCGCTCTACCTCGGAAATAATATATTTTCATATACTCGTATGTTACCGAAGGGATTTTTAGTTGATAATAAGTCCACCGTCCCGTGAGGTCGAACCAGCGACGGACGAGGACTCAAGGACTGGGGATGCACTTACCCAGTCGGAAAGAGAGAGGTATAAGTGGATATCGCCTCCATCAACTCACCCCGTCGAACTCAGGTGTTTTGCATTTGGAGACGATATCCACCCCACCTCTGCCATGTTGACCGTGTAGTGCGTTTTGTCGCACGTAGCCATATTACTACTATTTATCACATCACCGTGATTCATATACAATCAGAAAGCTACAAACGTCCTTTAATATCCAATTTGCTCTACCTCGGAAATAATATATTTTCATATATGGTACCGAAGAGGAATTTTTTAGTTGATAATAAGTCCACCGTCCCGTGGGGTCGAACCAGCGACGGACGAGGACTCAGGAATAAATTATGTTACAACTGTTTGGAAACAGATAAGAATGTTCCGGGTAGGAACATTACGTAGCATACTGATTGGTTTATCTTCAGAGGCGGTGAAGGGTTCCGCCCTTTTTTTTTCTCTCTTTTAACAGCGAGTCTTTTTCTCCTTCTCTCTCTCTCTCTCGCGGCTTTCCACTCTCTCTCTCTCTCTTACTCACAAAGATCTCTTTCGTTCTCGCATGGATTTCTCTCTCTCTCTCATTCCACATTAAAGAAATGAAATGGGTCGTATAAGGAAAACTCAATCTTTCCTACCAAAAATAGATTTATTATTTAAAGCAACCCAACAAGCAATGAATAAACAAAGCAAAGATTAAAATGCATCAAAAAATAGAAATTGTCAACTAAGAAAACATCTAACTCAAAATTTTAGTCTCAGTCCAACTAAAAAAATCTGATTATGGCTAATAGCCTGCAAACTCAAAAACTCTCACATATTCCATTATAGACTTTGTAAAGGTCTAGTCTCCAGTCTCCACATAACATACTAGACTTTGCAAGGTTTGCGACTGTCTTTCTCTATGATCACACCAGCATGATAACATCATGCTTTGCCCACAAAGTCATCACCACAACCACAACCATGACATCTGTCGAAAAAATGAACACAGATAATACTCCCAAAAATATATAAGTACAAAAACATAATAATGAAAAGTCTAAAATGCATGAGTAAATAGCAACCTGGTAAAATATAGAACAAATAAAATAAATATTGAAATAGTAAATACTACATCCACTTCCCACAAAATCAAAATGTCTTGAAATATGGTAAAAAAACATAAGTTCAAAAATGTCTTGAAATATGGTAAAGACCATAAGTTCACACTTCATAGAAAAACGAAGAGTCTGAACTGTACCTTATTCTGTCAATTCTAAGAGCTCGCCACACTCAAAGATAATGTCTTCACGATCCCGATCTAGGGTCTGCTAATGAACGACCGAACTAATTTTTGGGCAGAATTAGACACAAAATCGAGATTCTATAACACACGAACTCTTGTACGTGCATAGCGACTTGGTCATATGACTCGGCCAATACCGCGTGTTCATCACATTAACTGCTGAGATGATCAACTATTGCTGAATACAATCGATTCTGCAAGTGACGGCTTCAAGAGTACCATCTCACAACCAAAAATTCTTCCATCACACTCTGTACCTTTTAACATTACGGCGGCCATATTTTCTGAAATATATATATATATATATATATATATATATATATATATATATATATATATATATATATATATATATATATATATATATATATATATATATATATATATATATATATATATATATATATATATATATAATATATATATATATATATGATATATATTATATATATATATATATATATATATATATATATATATATATATATATATATATATATATATATATATATATATATATATATATATATATTTTATAAATATTTATGCTGTTGCCCTCAAACATTTAGGATAGTAGTATCAGCCTGATCAGACAGGGAAATTGCTGCGCTTTTGTCCAGAGCTTTGTAGGAGCAGCTCAGTTCAAACTAACGTCCGTTGAAAAAGATAAGTAGCATTAAGAGGCCATTTTTTCCCTATAGGAAGATTCCCATATCAGCCTTAAAAATACCAGTGGTCCTAAGGTGATTTTTCCTTTCTACCTGTCTCTTATTTTTTAAATGTTTTGAAAACAGAACTGCGGACGCCTGGGGTGACTATTCTGTATCTGCACCGGTCAAAGAACGAGAGAGACTGGGCATGGAGAGACCACACGTGCGGCGGGGCCTCTTATCCTTTCTTTGTCTATTATTCTATTAGTGAAGTGAAGAAGCAATTGCGAAGACTCCTCTCGGCGGTGGTTGGTATATACAACGTTCGTTCTAAGGTAAAGTCGCTTTTTGTTCAAAACTTCGCCCATTCTTTTTTATCTTTTTCTGTATTTCGCATTTCTTTGTTTCCTCCTTCATCCCCAATCAAGGTATTTTGTTTAAGAAGTCTGGTTAAATTATTATATCAAGCTTCATCGTTATTCCAGTAAAACACCAGGATTTAGGGTAAGCAAAATCAGGTCAGTCTCGATGCTTTGTATGCCTCGTCCGAATGTTTGGAAGAGCCGTTGCGTTCTAAATCAAATTCATCTCAAATATTCTTGTTACGGTTAATATTTGTCCTTAACTGGCGGCCAATAAAACTAATTAACGACTGTCTTTGAGGTTAACTTTTGGCTTCAGGTGGCAGGTTACGTGTAATCTTGGTTTGAATCAATGAAGGGCCGTAAAAATTACGTAAATTGAACAGTACATGATCAGATGAATGGATTTGCAGAAATGGGCCGGATTCAATGATAACAAATATAGGGAGCATATATAAAACATAGAATAGAATATATATAAAGAAATATATTATATATATATCAAAATATATATATATATATATATATATATATAGAATCTACTATCATATATATATATATATATATATATATATATATATATATATATATATATATATTTATTAACATATAATTTGTATAAACAATATATGAATATATATACAGTATATATATCTATATATATTATATATTTATATATATATATATATATATAAACTGCTCCTCTCTCAGATTATAGCTACTAAAACGTAGAAACAATGAAAAGCGTACTTAACACCATTTTAATTTAAACATCAACTCCTTTTCAAAGCCTGTCCTCTGGTTCATTGTATTTTACTCCTCAAGAGCTCAGGTGTCTTCTGAAATTGGTGTACGCGCAAAAGGAGTATGCACTGCCAGTATTCACACTCGTTCTGTTCAGCATTCATCCCGTTGCAGGAGCTGGCATTCTCTCGTCAAGAAACTCGACCTGATTCGACATCTTTCAACAAACAGGTAAAAGATCATGTACTGGAAAAGTAAATTGGAAAAAAAAAATATTACCTATTTTCCTTCATAAACGAAACCAATTTGGTGGAATCAGAAAAAAACCATTGTTCTCAACCAAATAATTACATGGCCGGAAAACAAATTGTTCTTATTCTTATTCAGAAAATAAATCCTGTTCATATCCAACCCTCCTCAAGGCCAGTTCTGAATTCAACCCTCCAAAGAATAGAGCGTTTATTTGGAAGAAGCTACAAGAAGATTATAGTAATACAGAAAGAAGAGAGGAAGGTGTAAAAAAAATCAAATCAAAGAGGCAAAAATGATCGAAGTACAAGGTGAATTATTTTAACTGGTATTGGTTTATTAATCTGTACGGAATCGAAATATAAGTGATCTTTACTGTGAAGTGTTTTCACTGGACATCAACATTCATCATCAGAGTTACATTTATATCTCTCTCAACAACAGGACAGATCCGCCGTGAAAATACATTTTTTTTACCGATATAAGAAATATACTAATAATGTATGACATTGAAAAGGAGACTCTATTCATTGGTAATTTCGACGTTGGTTGGTTGGAAACATATTCATAGACATTTCAGAATTCTGTCAAAGGATGCTGCCTTCCATTTAAACTGATCATTAATGGAGTTATTTTAAGCTGTTGACCTAAATGAAGTTGCTGTTACAGCTATTTCATTTTCAAAAAAAGACTCCTCTTTTCGTTTTATATTTAGATCACATTGACCAGGATTTTATTTTGATGCGTTCTCAGAACATTGCACAGAACTTTTTCAAATAAAGAAAAGGATTAAGGAAATGAGGAATACAATCATGTAAAATGATACTAGGGGTATATATAAATATTACATAATTTTTTAAAATATGATAAAAATTCTGTCATTTCCACAGGACATAAATCATTAAACAATGGACGTAAGTTTACATTTGTGATTTAGTTAGTGCATCACAGAAACAAACACTTCAAGTTTCGTAATTCACGAAACAAAATGAAAGCAATTAAAACCATTCTAGCCACCCACTTTGCTTTCCCCCTTCGTGACGTTTTCCTCTGAGTTACTACTTCCACTCTATTGTGAGTTAATGCACGATTTCAGCTTTTTGTGGCCCAACAGGGTGTATGCATTGGCCTCTGAATTTGTTTCATGACGCACCATTATTTAGCCATTTTTATTCCATTAGATCTCTCTCTCTCATCTCTCTCTCTCTCCTCTCTCTCTCTCTCTCTCTCTCTCTCTCTCTCTCTATCTCTCTCTCTCTCTTCGTTATACACAAGGAAGATGATAATGAATGAAAGTAGTTAAAAATTTAAATTCAAAAATTTACGGTCATTAAGAAATATGAAACGCCTCTCTAAAATAAGGGCATGAGAATACTTTTGGCAGTGCTGACTCAGAACACCATAATCCCGAAGTAAGCTAAAAAGAAAAAAAAAATAAAGAAGCTTATAAAACAAAATTTGACAATACAAATTGCAGCACAATATTCATCTTCAATCTTTGTGTTTTCATTCCTTACACCATTCTGTCTACGCCTCTATCTGTCTGCGCGAGTGTGTGCATGTATGTTCTTTCATTCATGTGGTAAGTCATGTTAGAATATTCACAAGCATCTTCATTTCATACTTTAATTCTGCTTTCATTCAATAGCCCTCTCGTTCTCTATAGTATTTATCCAGCAAAAAGGTGACATGAGAAATTACATTGTATGCTCAAATGACACAGTTGGAATGCAGTTAAGCGTTGGTAAACATCAGGTAACCTGAAAACGTAATATCTGAAAGGTTAATTTACCCAGTAATTATGAAAATAACCTAACGTGTTAATGTTTGATGTGTTCGAGGTTTGAATTACAATGCCTAGTATAGACAAGTTGTGTAACGTATTCATGTTTCAGGTCAAAACAGAAAGACATTAATAGCCGGCTGATACACTAACTGTACAAGTGCGACGATATCCTAAGGCCAAATTTGAAAAATGGGGGCCACGAGGGCTATACAGAAAATTTAGGTTTCAAAAATATATAAATGTGTAATATTTTGAAATTAATCATTAATTATGCTTTGAATATTCTGTTTATCATGCTTGAGTTTAGTTTAAACATCATTCGATTCAATATAAAGTGTAATTTTTGCAGACAGTGAATCATTCAAAATTCTCTTCACTCTCTCTCTCTCATTCTCTCTCTCTCTCTAGTTGTCAATGAAATTTTTTATTTTATAAACGATTGTGGTAAAGTGGTAAATTTTAAAAATCTTCTTAAAACTTTTTTTTTAATACGAATTTTGAATTGTGGTGAAATTCAAGCGCAATGTATTTTACCCCTGAAAGTAAACCCATTGGTGGACTGTCCGGAGGAACTAATCTTATTAACTAATTCGGCTGCTCGATGCATAAATCCAGTAGAGCTTGTAATGTACAACAATTTCTGCTAGAATTTTACAAATCAACTCTTGCTTATATGCAATATTGAGTATTTTACCTGTTTTCATGATTTAATGAAAAATGTGAATTGCTTTCTTATCTTTACTTCATCAAGAGAATTTTATTTATATTTTGTTAGGAAAATAAGAGAGAGAGAGAGAAGATTCTATTTGTAGAGTAAATAATGAGAGAGTTTATGGTGATCAGAGAGCTCAGGCCATTTGCATCGTAGATTATTTTATTCTCTTTTGCCATAAACTTGTTTCCTGCAATTTTATCCCTCCTTCTATTTATCTAATATTTATCCTATACGTGTACCAGCTTCATCCCCTTTTCTTCGCTCATTTCTCTCGTTTTCTCTCCCCTCTATTTATGAACTTATCCTCTGTCAGCGAGAAAACGTTTCAGAGCAGTTTTTTCTCCTACTTCTTCCTTTCGCCAGAAAAAGCATCCCCCCTCCCCATCATCGCACTGAACTTCATATATTTCAACTTTTTGTCAGTCCGTCAATAATTCCTCTTTCCTCCGTCGTCTCTCGGTTTTCTCTCTCTCTTTTTCCTGCTCTTAGAACAACTCATTAACTGCTGCTCTCGGAACAAGGTTGTTTGGGATATCAGGACGGATTTGGCTCTCGACTTCCCCGCATCCAGAGAGTTTCGTATTCAAACTGCTTGCTGTTGTGCAGAACGCAAGGTCTTGTATCTAAAGGCTACTGAGTTACAGGCGTACAGGCTTTTCGTTCATAAAAAATTCAGTACGAAACTCATTAAGCCAAAGAATGTAAATTACAAAATACAGATTTTTCTTCATTCACGAGAAATTCTATACAAAATTCATATTTCTTAGGCTGAATTAATTATAAAAAAGTTTTTCTCTTCATTACAAAAAAGTGAATACAAAATTCATAAGTTAAAAGTACATAAATAAAAAAAAATTCTGTTTTACTTCATCCAAGAGAAATTAAATATGAAATCATTATTCCATCCAATTTTCGATATTACCTATCACAACGTCATTAAGAAAAATAACCAGATCAAATACAGTTAGGATTATTTTGGTCCTGTACAAGCATGATTAGATTTGATTTTACTTTCATAAATAGGTTAATTTTCTTGATTTTTCTATTTTGGCGTGTTACTGTACTTGTGCATACTGGTTGATATCAGTATAAAATATAATATCTGGACTTTAATCATCTCTCTCTCTCTCTCTCTCTCTCTCTCTCTCTCTCTCTCTCTCTCTCTCTCTCTCTCTCTCTTAGACTTTAGATGAAAGCATATGAGTCCTCTTTTCATCCTCACATGAGGTTTTCATGTGTGCATGAACATATAAATGAAAAATATTCTGAAAATATATATTTATAAAAACATTGATAGAGAGGGAAGATAACTGTTCATACGAGAAATATTTTAACATATTTTTAATAAATATCATTAATGCTTTTGAAATCACAGAACGCATATGGAGAAAGTCTAAACACAGAATGTACATAAAGTGAAATGGAAATTAATACCATATGATTAAGGAGACATAATACAACACACACACACACACACAGCAAGCCTAATTATCAAGTCACAAAGGTAGTAATACCTAATCAGTGCAAAAATCTGTTGACAAATATTAAAATATACAAAATTACTTACTTAAAAAAAAAAAGCTATAAACATATTTAAGGACCAACCGTGGAGTGTGGACGCAAGGAAGGACTGATCCAAGAACCGGAAAAGACGTAAACAGTTCACGAGAGGACAGGTACTGTAGGCGTAATTGCAGGGTGTTCAGTGAGCGGACATTTTTTCTTAATAAACAATGATTTATTAACCGTTAAAAGCTGATGATTGGAGGCTCTAATCAAATTAAAGTCTTTACTGAACTAAATATTTACAAATATCGGCATGATCCCTAAGTTAGAAAAAGTCGGGAAAACATTTAAACCAGTTCTGTATGACCAGCCCTGTGGCTGTCGATTCCAGAAAAATGTAACCTATGTGTCGATCCCATATACATACATACGCGGCCTCGATTACATGAGGACAAGTAAACATCTAAATAACACAAGAGGTCATTAGTAGGTCCAAACGGCTTTTAAGTTAAAAAAGGCTGCCGGTTTGTGGTTTATAATTTTGTATTTTCAGGGCATGGGAGATTAATTAGAATATCAAGTTTCTTGGCGTTCTTTATAAAAAGTTGCATTATGAATAAAAGTAATACTGGAAGAAAGGTAATTTAGGAACGTTCGGAGTAGGATGACGTATGGAATTAAGCCAAATACTTCTGCAAGATAGCTAATCTAATTTTAAAAATAATATGAATAGGTTTTGTTTTTCAGTTAGTCTGAAGACACTAATCGGATTATGATTCTTTATTAAATTAGATTTTCATTTTAATACAATTTGTTAAGAAATCTCAGACTGATTAATACCACTAATGGTTATGAGCTCATTAAGATTATATAGATAATTCCCAAACTATAGATAACCAATTATACTTTCAATAATCAATAACTGAAAGTAAATATTAACAATAAAACATAATGAATCATTAAGTATTCCCAAGAATAAAAAAATTATTTTTATTGTGCATTAGGAAATTAAAGCATGCGGCCTACTGCATGTCAACGTACGATTATCTTAACTAAAACCGTCTTTGTTTTTAACATTTAAGAACAATTGTATACTGCAGAGGCTGGTCCGCCCGACCGGCTGTCAGGCAAGCTGGGAACAGGTACTTTCATTTGTCAATAAACCGTCTGAAAATAAAGTTCGGGATTTTCCTCCACCCCCTCTCTCTCCCTAATAATACTTTTTCAATGTCATATTTGTTTGGAAGAGTGAAAAAACATTTTTATTGAATAATTTGTCGCCAATTTCTCTGGCCTAGATACATATATATATATATATATATATATATATATATATATATATTATATATATATATATATATATATATATATATATATACTGCATACATATAATATATATATATATATATATATATATATATATATATATATATATCACAGTATATATACACATATATATATGTTATATAAGTACATACATACATACAGACATACATATATCATACATACATATCTTACATACACTCCACACACATGTACTCACAGTATTTTTCATTGTATATATATATATCTAATATATATTATATATATATATATATATATATAATATTATTGCCATACATATATATATATATACATAATTTATATATATACATGTGTGAAGACATATTATATATATCTATATATATATATATATATATATATATATATATATATATATATATATATATATATATATATATATATATATATATATATATATATATATATATATATATATATATATATATATATATATATATATTCTTCTGGCCTTCTAAAAGGTTCTCGTTAATATAATCATTAAAAATTCTATTTAAAAGTTTTCTTGAGATAATGATCTCAAACTCTGGTGAAATGTATTTTTATTTTACCTCTTTGATGCACACAACAGTTATTCAGAAACTGTTTGGTTATTTATCAGCTGGTATTTCATAACCATGAATGACATGAAATGCAATTATGAAGGAAAAGCATTTAGAATACATTGTGCAGTCATTATTTGGGTATTTTAATTGAAGTTGTTTTGGGCTGTCACTGATTGTTCATTCATCTATTTCTATTTGTAGATTTATTTTTCCCTTGGTGCATGGCGTCAGATAAATAGTCCGGAGCAACTTGAGGGCATTTTCTGAAGCCACTTTTCTGCAGATGTCGTCAGAGACAGTTTTTATCTTGTCTGCAACTCAGACTCAGTCTCTGTGACTGTCAAGATTATTATCAGGTAGCTAAGACACCTTTGTTTTTATATTAGCTTCGATTCCTAGCAACATGTTAAAAGTCTTGCGCCTTCTGAGAAATTTCCTGTAATTCCATCTCTTATACTTTCTTTTGTCTATATCCAGGTTGGGGAATGGGCTAAGGGCCCAAGAACTCTCTCTCTCTCTCTCTCTCTCTCTCTCTCTCTCTCTCTCTCTCTCTCTCTCTCTCTGTTATCATTTGGTATTTCTTTTAAAACATCAACAATTAAATGTCATGGAGGACATCTGCTTCTCTGTCAACAGCTATAAACTATCAAAGAGATGGTACTCCAACAAAATAATAATAAAATAATAATAATAATAATAATAATAATAATAATAATAATAATAATAATAATAATAATAATAATAATAATAATAATAATAATAATAATAATAATAATAATAATAATGTAATTACTAATAATAATAACTTGTACTGAGGAAAATATTTATTGATGAATTTAGGTTTTTTAATGGATCTGATATAAAGGTCTAATTACACCGGCTTTTCGTGGTATTAATTATCATTAATGCAAAATGGTAATGAGTGGTGCTCTTCTGCATTGTTAAAAAAAAAAATTTTAGATGTGAAACATTTTCGTTATTCATTCATTGTGAGAACAAGTAAATTTTATCATATTTACTTTGTTTGCATTCTACTTCTGTTAATGATGGCGCTAACATGAAATACAAAATAATAGAACAAAACAATACTTATCATCTTGATACATAAAGACTGAATTACTTTTTATTCCCTGATGCAATTGTTTTTCTGTTTTATTTCTCAAGCGTTGTTTTATACTTCAATAATTTTTCTCCATGCTGTTTTCCTGTTGGAGCCCTTAGACTTGGAAATAAAGCAAAGAATAAAAAAAAACTATAAAAATAGAGGTACAAGAGACAAGAAGACTATAAAAAGAAAGGTATCATATCATCGGAAACTAAGAAAATATTGCAACACTGTGTGGGCTGCTTGATCGAGGCCTCAGGCAAGTAAAAACCCAAGGACTGCAAACGTCAATTTTCTTGTTTGTGATATAATGTATATCCTGCTTTCAATAAGAAATAGAAAGACTGAACAGAAGAAAATTATTGACATACAGAACGTCAAAGGTGAACTAAAATCTGAAGAGTACACCATGAGGGTGAAATTTCAATTTCAACTGATCGCTGTCTCATCTTCCACAAAGCTGTGAGGGAATGATTTCCACTTTTCTACATTCTCCTTTCTTTAGGCACGGAATCTATTGCATTTCAATCTTTCCGTCTTATTTTAAATCTTCGTGGAGCTTTTGCTCTAATAGAAATCTACTTGATTTTTCATTTATATTTCTATTTGCTTTTGCAACTCACCTCTTACATCTGACGTCACATTTCTTTGGGTGAGCGCTTCATTCTTATCAGAACTCCTCATCATAATTCCCACTATTTCAAAAAAGCGTCCTCTCTATACTGTGTATATTTTCTTATCTATCCATCAAATGGGCTGCAGTCATGAGGGTTAATTGGTTATATTTAATGAAGGCTGTCATTTTAACCCAATACCAAATTACCACGTAAAATAGCGATCAGATTTGGACATCTGAAGGTAGCCTGAAATAAAACAACAATATTTTACCTGAATTGTTTTTTACTGGATCTGTAAATTACCTCTATTTTTTTTTTTTTTTGCGATAGGATGTGCACACAATTTCACCTACCCTCTAAGCGTTACTGAGACAGCCATTTATGTAATGGGGTATATAACTAACAAGGTCTGGTATTCCTTTGAAGATTAATGTTTCATGTTACCATTATGACCGCGTCCATTGACTCCTACTTGCATCAATTATAGGTGATTCTAAGGTTACAGTACTAGAAATGTCGATTTTCGTGAGGAATGACCTAAACAAAATGATGATAAAACCGCAATTCTCAGTATCATTCGACAGAAAGAACATACTTCTTAACTTTTTTCCTTAGTCAGCATCTCAGACTACAAAAATCATTTGAATTCACTACCATCCGGAAAAAATCACGGAGAATGCTAGGTATATTCAAATTGTTACACACCAGTGATCTAAAAACCACACTTGAAAGAAAGAAAGAAAGAAAATGACACACACACACACAAACACACACATATATTGAAAATATAAATATATATATATATATATAAATAATAATATATATATATATATATATATATATATATATATATATATATATATATATATATATATATATATATATATAAATAATAGACAATTACTAAAACATCCTATGGAAGCATTTCTCCAGAGCTGCAAATATTCTCTAAGCACTTTAAACAAAGTTTCTGTAAGAAGTCTGTTCAATCTTTGATTAATATTACTTAGAATTCAGAGGCGTCTTTTATTTTGGGATGGCTGTCTCAAAATGTCAATGGATATCAATGGAGAAGAGAAATTATGTTTTGCCTTGCATTCGCGTGGATTTAATTTAACTATGCTTTCACCCTCACAATATTACCTCGTTTACCTTGGCAAAACAATACAAAAGCAAAATTGATTTGATGCGTAGTTAGAAAATAATTTAAGGGCTTTCTCCTCAAAACTGTAACAGTTACAAAATCTATTTTATGATGACTCCTTAAATCAAAGAAACCAAAGTTATCATGATTGATACTGCATGCGTTTTTATTCCTTAACAAAATCTGCTTTGCTTACTCAAGCATACACACTGACTAACGCGGAAAGCGAAGCCCTAGTGAAGTTTTCAGATTTATTCTAGTTTTGTACTGAAATATAAATATGGGGAAAAATGCTTTTTGCATACAAAAGCAAAACCAATGATTTACTGGTAATGTTTCGCATTTCCTTTTATTGCCGTAGTGGAATATGTATGAATAATTACAGCATAGAATGCCTTATCCGTAGGGCGTTGAATTAAAAAAAAAACCTGTAAACGCAAATTGATATACATAAAAAAAAAAAATTTCAATTTCCAATCGGCTTGGTCAGACATTATGTAATGCGCATAAATGCAAATAAAAAAAAATATGATATGAATCTATATCTTTGTTGAACATTTTAGAGATGGGTTTCATTCAGATTCTTAAGCATTTTCTAGACAGAATGACCAACTTATTTCTGCTGTTGACAAACACTGTTAGGAACTAGGGAGTAGCTACTTTCCTTTTCAGTTAGCTTCCCAAACTCGGACTGGCTCGTGGTGGCTAGTCCAGACACTTTTCATGTCTTATTTTCGCTAACTCAGAAGACACAAGTACTCGGCATTGCAATCAGCATAAGTGAAAATATAGAACGGCAAACTTATTCATTTACTCACCACTCCTTCTGGTGAAAACGACCCTAGTGTTCCCAGAGTGAATTCCACATCAGAATTAGTGGAATCCCACCGCTGTCTCAAATTTATGCAAACTCTGTTAAGAACTACCGTTCTAAGGCAGCAATGGACAGAGTGTCGTGAAAAATAAAAGGATTAGATTTGTATGGCTTATGTTGTGGTAAAAATTGACATACATAAGTAAGGCATGGAAAAATATTGATACCTATTATATAACATATTGACATGTTAATAGATTTTCATTTACTAATCAAATACTCTAACAAACGTAAAACAATATTTATTTCAGCATAAGAAGTCAGATGATATTTTCCATTTGTTCCATAAGATGTTTCCGATAAAATCTGACATCTTTGAAAAAAACAAAGCCCACAATATCAAAATATTAGTTAATTAAATTATTTTTCATAACTTGCAATATCAAAAACCCTCCCATTTCACTCTCATGATTTTTTCTCTCACCTCGAACTCTTCGTATCTTTACTCCTCCATTTAATGAAGTCGTGGTTCCAAATCTCTCTCTCTCTCTCTCTCTCTCTCTCTCACACACACAAACGTAATCGCCCACACAAGTTCTTTAAATCTCTCCTCCGGCTCTGTCAAACCGCACATCTGTCTTCCCAAAATCCGCCTGGGGTACCTACTTCCGAAGGCGCATCCAGTTCTTTCTGAAATCTCCCCAGTCACGCAGTTTTTCAAAATTCCCGGAAACGCATTATCTTTGATCGGGTCTTCTTCTTATCTTCTTTACGAAAAGTCGATCGAACCTCAATGGCCGCTCTTTGATGTGATTTGGTTCCCGACGTCTCAAGGCAATGCCCTTTTTATACGAACTTATTCCTGTGAATGTACAGATTTATATTCTCTCTCTCTCTCTCTCTCTCTCTCTCTCTCTCTCTCTCTCTCTCTCTCTCTCTCTGTCATCACGCAGCTGCTACTAGGTGGTACGAGGCATTAACATTTGTTTGAGGCATGAATTAAACCCTTTCTAAAATATATATATAAAAAAATCAAGGTTGTATGTGTATGTGTGTGAGAGAGAGAGAGAGAGAGAGAGAGAGAGAGAGAGAGAGAGAGAGAGAGAGAGAGAGAGATATATTTAGATAAAAGATATAAATTAATATACACTGATCCTGTGTATGATTTTGTAAATATTGCTCTTTTTACACTAAAGTAAAACGATTAATGTGCAATATAGCAGAAGAAACTTATAATGTAAGTAAAGTACATATTATGATAAAGAATTATCACCTTGGCGAGCAATATTACAAAGATCACTGTAGGCGTTCAACGATTTTCAGAACATGAAGCATATTGCCGGCGAAATGGGAGTGAGAGAGATTGTGATAGCCTCACTGTTAATACTGTAGGTAGCCTACATTTACGAATCCTGTTTATGTTCTAGGACGAATTAGTGATATACTCAATGCACACTGCCTGACGCATGTCAATATTGCAATCTTTTCCCTTGCTCATCTTGACGCGATCGAAATCATCATCATTTCCACACTGCCAGCTCCAAAAACACTCCACCTGATTTCAAGAGAATGACGCATACCCACGAACCTGAGACCTACGACAAAGAAAGTGTAATTATGCAAGGGACATAAATCGTTAAAATGATACTGATAACGTCATCACCAGAACGATAAATAACTCCTGTAATCATATTTCCAAGAGGGGAAGGGGGAGGGCGGCTATTTTGTTTCCGTCTTTGTGGTGTACCCAAGATTGATGATGATACCCGTGACTATTATAATTAATTTGTTCCTTATGTGACAAAACAAGAATCAGGTGGAATGCTGACTTGATATAATTGTGTTCGTAGAAAAACGAGTTGTGCCTGGCTAGTTTGAAAGGTATTCTGATATACAAAGCTGCAAAATACCATCGTTTGCATCAGTATAACAAGAATGTTATTAACTTCTGTGTGACTTCAAACATTCTTTTAAAGGAATAAGTTCTATTCATATATATTGATGTAAGAGCAGATATATACGCAGCATTTTCAAGAAACAGGGAGGAATAATGGATTGTAGGGAAATTAGTGTGTAATAATATTCCTCAGTAATCATGTTCGGTGAAAGGAATACGGTTTTTGCGTTGTTAGGTCAGGCATTATAAAGGCAAACATAAACAACTGATGAATTTTATAACACTAATAATATAACATATAACGTCTCAGCGGAATCGATTGCAATGATCATGGACGACCATTCCCTCGCTGCAATTAAGATGCTAATTGCAGCACGAGGATATTTGTTCCTGGTATCACTTGTCAAAGGCGTCAAAGCTGTAATATGAGAAGAGTTTCTCTAATTCCTCCCTGGGGTTGTTTCAAAGTCCGTTCGCGTAAAGTTTGACCGTTTTTTATCGTCAGTATGGGTGAATAATTCAATAACTATCTACCTAATATCTCAATCACTATATACCATCAAGTACTTCGAGTAAATTATTCTAAAATATGAAAAAAAATCATTAACATCAGTTGTATTTTACTGTAATCCACGGTAACAAACATTAAATGCAAAAAAACAACTCGATACTGTTATACACTTATAAATATAATATGGCGCCCTTGGATATAAAAACAACTCATAAATTAAAAAAGCAATGCCTTACAATACATAGTAGTATTGAATAAAAGGAAAACAGTTGCTACGTATATTGACTGCCCAGAAAATATGAATACGGCAACCAGTGTTGGCCTGAATTGCTGTGGTACAACGAATATCACAAAGGTATTTGGGAGCTGGTCACTATCCTTTGAATCAATAAAATTATCGTAAAAGCTGGAAAAACTTCGACCGAGAAAATATAACTAATTGTCAACTTGAGCGTTGTTTCCACCACCCACGCAAATAAAGGAAAGTTAACATGAGTAACTACTACCTGTCAGTGGGCGTTTGATTGTGATGAAATTTGTGTATCTCCCCAGCCGCCCCACCAAGTTCGTGATTTTTCCTCATTTCTGTTATGGATGTTGTGTTGTCGTGGCGCCGTAACAATGTCAAGAAGGTATACTTCATGTGATGATAGAGTACGGGTGACTGAATGTTTTACGCTGGGCTTGAAAACAAAAACAAAAAGAAAATAGCTGAGCAAACGGGTGTGCACCCAGAGCCATCCAATGCTTGTTGGCAGATACAAAGAGGAAGGGAGCGCCTGCGTTCCTCCACCCGTCCGAGAACTGGAAACTCAGGAAAGATTCCCCGCCGCACCCTCCCTCTACGCAATCATAAAACATTCTTCAGAAAAGGAACCTCCTACTTCAGCTAATAAATTAAAGCTGGAACACTCAAAAGCACTGGGGGTGTCTGTTAGAACCATACAGCAGCGCAAAGGAGGACGATGGTTATGGCAGGACGGATGAAAAAAAAGTTTAATGCCTGCACAAAAGAAAAACAACATTTTAAAAGGCGTTTGAACATATTCTCAATAGTGCAGAGGGTGGAGGAGAGTTAGTGCTCTGCAGTGATGAAAATAATACAAATATGGCAGCTTTTAAAATGAACAGGGCATAAATGTTACGTCAAGATGGAAAATAAAATTTTCCTATTTTAATGAGATATTTCTTTGGTTTTATATTCCAACTGTACATATTTATATATATATATATATATATATATATATATATATCCCCAATATAAATATTATGGAAATATATGAATATAATAAAATTTATCACTTACACAATTGCTCTGTGCATTAATACAACCTTACAGATACAGGACCAGGAAACTGGATGGTATCTAGCGGAGTTAATTATTCAGAAAATTAGAGGCTTTCAGGAATAAAAGCAGTCCTCATTTGTCAAGTATTCGTGGAAAGACCGGGCACACAGTCCAGATAAAAATCATTATTATTATTATTAACATTAGGTGTGACCAATATTATTATTATTATTATTTTATGTGATTCACGGATGCTTGACAAGAGGACTGTTAGTTCTGGAAACTTGTAATTTTCTGAATAAATAGCAGCTAGATACCATCCAGTTTCAATTTATTCTTGTTATGTAATAGATGTGTGTGTGTGTGTGTGTATAATATGATTTTCTAATTGATTTATACGTTGTTTTGATACTAACAAGAAAATTGACAATCTGGAAGATTTATAATTATCGTTCATCCATCCGATTTGGTCTACTCGACATTCAGCAATGCAAGCGTTCTAACAGAATCTCTTACCCCCTGTCAATAATACAAACTGTATTTTAGTCAAAGTAAGGGAGCAACGATTTATGTACTATTATGAGTTTCTTCCATGTGAATAATAATAATAATAATAATAAAATAATAATAATAATAATAATAATAATAATAAAATCAGGTTATCCTATTTTTCAGATCTTGATTTAAACCTTATCATAATAGTTTCATATGTACATATACAGATACACACACATTGTATATATATATATATATATATATATATATATATATATATATATATATATATATATATAATATATATATATAGGTTAAGTTGGCAGCCAAGGAACAATAGGAATGTGTTGCTTAACCCCGTTTGAAAAGGTTATGTTGGCAACCTGATATTCAAAAGGGTAATGCTGGTATCACTGATTGAACAAATCTCGGTTTTATCAATAAAACTTCTGAATAATGATAATAGTAATAGTAATAAACGAATGGTTTGCCTTTGAAAGGTAGAACGACAATGTGGCTTAAAAAAAAAAAAAAAAAAAACCGCGTTCTTATGCGAGACTTCCATCAGGCAGATTTCGACAGGACACAAGTACTTATCACTGCAAAGTCTTGAAAGTACAAGTTTACCGAGAATAAGGTAACTAAAACTTTAGTGTTCATACGAATGACTTCATGTCAAGAATTGCCTTATGTTGGTGTCTGTACAGTGGACAAACAGAGAAGACCAAGTCAAAAGCCAGTCTAGCATTCGGGACTGGACCATAACAAGCAGAAATAATGAACACAGGGGGTCCAGAAATAATGATTTAAGGAGTTAAGTACGCTCTCCCAAGGTGCTAGGGTTAGGGCCTCAACTATAAGGTAAATAATTATCAACAATTTTCTTTATTTTATTTTGGCTTACTTCCCTTCAACAACTTGCAAATATACACAAAAGAATGTTTTCTGCGTTTGTTTGTCTTCTACTTTATACAAAGTGATGGGCTACATTATTGACATTAAAAAATACAAAATGGTACGTGGGGAGAAAAGGTTGAAAACCCTGATTTAGGATATCAAACCGCTGTCTCAATATGTAAAACGAGAACTCTATTTTACTTAATTTAAAACTAAAATGTTTTCATTTAAAACCAGATAAGGTTTAACCAATGGTTTACCAATGGTTGGTATCTCGCTGTAACACAGGATTCTGATCAAATAAATAACAGTATGTGGTTTACTTTTGTTACAAGAAAAAGTCGTATACCAGTTTATGTTATAGTGGGCTGGACAGACCACTCAGGAAGTTGATTGATTGACTGATTTTGATTGATTGAATAATTGATTGATTGGCTTTAGCCTTGGCTCAGTGATATTGGCTGTATTCACGACAAGATAGAAACAATTCTTTATTTGTTTGTTCGTGTATTTTTACAGTGAGGAGACTGATTTTATTCTATCTGATAGGTTTATCTTAGTGACTTATTGAGAGAGAGAAGGAAAGAGTTGAGTTACTTTCTAATCAATACTTTCTCTTCCCTTCATCTCAGGTTGTTGTAAATATCAAACTTTTCTGACGTGAGACTTTGAGTTTTCCTTCTGTATGCAGTGCCAGCCGAGTGAGTACTAAGACTGCACTGCTCTATTTAGTAATTTCTCTGTTCAGATGATTTACTCAAAATGATTGCGGATTTATGATTAATTCTCCACTATAGATACGTTAGACAAAAAATTCCTGAAGCCAAATGTTTCAAATCTTGGGATGTTTTAAAGTTTGATAACCTGGCCATTCTTTTAATTTGAGAGAAAAACCAATGATTTCTCTGGCCAACATATTTTGAACAAATGACTTTGGTGAACTAGAACATTCAATGAGAGAGAGAGAGAGAGAGAGTTATCTGGTGGAACAACATATAATGAATGACTGAGTGGTGAATGTTATTTGGTGGAACAACATATAATGAATGACTGAGTAGTGAATGGGAACATTTCAATGAGAGACTGTTGAAAAGCTTAAAGAGAGAGAGAGAGAGAGAGAGAGAGGGTTATTTGGTGGAAGAACATACTCATATAATGAATGACTGAGTAGTGAATGGGAACATTTCAATGAGAGAGAGAGAGAGAGAGATTAGAGAGAGAGAGAGAGAAGAGAGGATTGTTTTAGTGGGATTTTGAATTGTAAAGCCACCACTAGAATGGAAGGGTGGCTAAAAACAAGGCATACTGCACTTGTACAGAGACTTCGATCCTGATTTCAACTTGACATAAGTAGTTATCGTTGCACAATCTTAAGTGCACGTAACCGAGAATGAAGTGATTTAAACTTGTGTTTATACAAATTAAGTGCCAACTACTGTGGTTGTTAGTAAACCCAGCAACTCGGAGTACACAAAAACCCGACTTTGGCTCTCTATAACACTGGAAATATTCAACCGACCGGGATGAAAATGTGGCTTCAGAGGTTTCCCACTAAGGTCTCTAACTAATTGAACATCATCGGAATCTGTTTGCCGTTCCGAAGATCCAGATATCGATTTTTGGAGTTCAGGGGATGTTGTATGGGGTGGGTGGGTGGGTGGGTGAGTGACTAACAAACCCGTGGAGCAATAATGGTAAAAATACAGCCGTGTAACTTGGTTTTCCTAAAAGCTCGTATTCTGAGGGGGTTGCCTTACCGGGTTTGTTTTTTGAAATAATGAATTTTAAAGATACAGTGGGCTATTCAAAGTAGCCCCCAAATTTCAAATTTCCTGATGCTCAGGTACGGGCTGCTCACGACATTAGAAGAGGCACTGTTTTCTTAATGTGTGAATAGCAAGTGGTGTTAGGAAAAGTAAATTTAGCTGTGTCATTTTGTTAAAAATGTAGTAACTAAAAAAGTGACCCAACTGGCCATGGGTGGTCTAAATTAAAAATTAACACACATGTTGAATTTGCCTAAAGGTTTTGGTTTTCAGGATCATTGAACAAAGTAGTTTTCACTTACACACATACACACCTTTAGTATATATATATATATATACCATATATATATATATATATATATATATATATATATATATATATATATATATATATATATGTGTGTGTGTAAATTGTATAATCCAAATGCAGCAAATGAGCAGCTGACCATTATTTCGGAGAAGCCACATAGCTCTAAGAAA
The DNA here is from genome assembly GCF_040412425.1 of Macrobrachium rosenbergii. Lineage (NCBI taxonomy): Eukaryota > Metazoa > Arthropoda > Malacostraca > Decapoda > Palaemonidae > Macrobrachium > Macrobrachium rosenbergii. The sequence goes on from NC_089747.1 coordinate 52,990,963, forward strand.
ACTATGTCTGAAAGCTAAACAACCCCATTCCTTTGTTACCACATTTTCTCGATCTAGGGCGTTGCCATTGAAAAAAGGACTGAAATCACAGGCAAAAAGTGATGAAATTACAAAGTGGAATAAAGCCCAGCCAAGAAGACAGATGTGGAGGTGAGGGGGTACAAAGGAAGGGGCTGGGCGTAGGGCTTTGCTCGCCACCTGATAAATTATGATGAAAAAAAGCTAAAGGAAAGTCTTTTCTCAATATATATATATATATATATATATATATATATATATATATATATATATATATATATAATTGTGTATATATGGAAGAAAACTCTCTCTCTCTCTCTCTCTCTCTCTATCTCTTTGAAATCTCTCTCTCTCTCTCATAAATCTTCCCCTTCCTTTATCCAAACAAATAATAGCTATTTCATGCATGAAAACAATTCTATTAAATATGACCTCTCTCCCTCTTTCGTGTTGACTAGCATTTTCTCTTTCCAGTTATTCTCAATAAAATAGGTCAGGCCTAATTCCAATTTTGCCAGTCTTAACCAATGAATATGGTTTATTATTCGGATTAAGAGCCGAATGGAGGACAATACATTCTGTATATGCTTTTTAATTACTAGATTTATCCTTATCAACCTATGGTTCATTCAGCTATGCAAAACGCTCTCCTCTCAGTCTCTTTCTGTCTCTCTCGAAAACAACTGTTCCCTTCCTATGCCCGACAAAGAACAGGCCCATTTCATGCACATGAAAACGGTTTCAATAAAATGCTGTATCTCTCTCCCGTGTTGACTAGGATATCCCCTTTGCGGTTATTCTTAACTGCACATAGGTCTAGGCGTAATTTCAATCTTATCACTCTTAACCAGTCAAATGTGGCTTAATTTCATTAGGAATCAAACGGAAGATATACTTATCCACTTTAATTGATTGAAGTATTCATACAAACCTGTAGTTAATATATTTATCCACAATTTTCAATGTAACAGGCAAACTAAACCAAACTAGAGTCAAGATGTTCAATACCTGAATCAAGAGTGGCACTGTCATGCACAGGTAAACGTCGGTTCGGTATGGCATCATCTTTCGATTTTCTTGCATTTGCAGGGCAGAAGTTAAGCAATTCATGCCTGAGGTTTCTTGCATAATCGCTTTGTTGAAAATGAGCCGACGATGCTCTTGCGTTTTTGGTGTTTATTTGGTCACTTCTTCCGCAGCTGTTCACCCACTTCCTACACATTTCAGGATCTTTGGGGAAACGGTAAAAGCTAACCTTTTCACCAAACACTGTCCCTTTCTCTGTCACAGTATCCTTAAATACCACATATCACCATGACAATAACGTACTCAATTCCGAAAACCTCAAGAATTGTCACAAATTCGTGAAAACTCTCGTATATATGTTGCCACATGCAGAGGGAAGAAGGTACTGGCTTGCCCAGAGGCCACCACGCGTGACGTCACCATGTGACGTCATGGGAGGGAGTTGAAAAATCGACCTCTGCGTACCTCTTGCTTCATACATCTTGGTTTAACCAAGGGCTTTTCTAGCTAAGATACGGGTCACGCAAATAACAGTAGCTGACCTTCATTTCTTAAGATGACGATAGACCTAGACCTATACTTTATTATAGTGGTCAGGAAGCTGGCCATTTAAAAAGTTCACTGATTGATAGATTGAATGTTGGATTGGTTGATTGACTGACTAGTGGTGGGTGAATGTACTCAGGTAAAAGAATTCGTTATTCCTTGCTTGTGCATTTTTATGGTGTCAAGAGATCAGCTATATTCTGTAAGATGGGCTCACCACAGTGACTTTCTTTTTGGGAGTCTTTTAAGAGAACCATGATCTTATTTTGGTTCCTGGGGAAGAATTTTGAATCCGAACTTTCTCTTACTTTCTCCTCAGGTTGTTGTAGAAATAAAACTCCTCTAATGTGATGAAGCTTACGTTTTCCTTCTCTACACAAAGCCAGCGGAGTGAGTACAAAGACACGGTGCTACTTTGGCTTGTTATCTACGCGTCACCTACTCGGAGGTGCTAGTACTAAACATGGCGGAAGCTCCTTGGGACGTAGTGTTTAGTAGTAGATATCGTTTATTAATATAATTTGTCGACCACACAATATAGAAATGGGTATAAATAATACTTTGATCCCCCGAGTAGCTAGTACTAAACACGGCGTTCTAAGCAGCATCTACCATGTTTAGTACAAGCGCCTCGGAGTAAGTGAACCGTAGATGTCAAGCGAAAGCAGTACCGACTACTACTATATTTACTATTATTGTATCTAGTATTACTGTATTTGGATAATTTATTCGTTTTGCTTGGGGCTTTTTGACAGTACGATGAATTCTGAACTAGATGTGTCAAAAAATTCCCAGTAGGCCTAAATGTTTTGATATGTTGGGATGTTGTAGTTTGATTTCATGGGCCATTCTTTGGTCATATAGGCATTTTTCCTTGTTTGTTGGTAGAATACCTCATGAATGACTGAATGGAAAATTAAACGATTTAACGATGAGAGAGATTTTTAGATTTTGAGAGAGAGAGAGAGATTCTAGAGAGGGCGGCATATCATTTGTAGGGGTTTAAATGCTGATGATATTTTGCATAGCCTGAGCTATACACATACGTTTTCACAATTACGTTTTTATATTGTAGGATTTTTGTTCAAATCAATACACAGGCATTATTTCGGTATCTTGCTACAGTTGTTAAAACACTTATAAGTTATTAGTTTGAATATCCTTTAAATCTGCCTCATATATAAGAAAAGTGCGATTGTACACATCAGATAAACACGAGATAGACGGGGATTACAAAGAATGTGGTTTTATGTATAACGAAATTTGTCACTCAGTAACGGATTTAAGCGTAAGCCTAGACTGAACCTTGGTATCTAAAAGCCTTAGGGCTATTACACACGTCAGGACACTGAGTGTCCGCCACCGGTGTCGGACACTAGTGTCCTTGCTCAAGACACCGCCTGGCAACTAGTGAGCCACTCATGACACCTCAGTCGGAAGAATGGCGGGAAACGAAGAGCTTCTACTTGTTGCTTTGCTGGTGGTGACATGGTGTGGTGGTGTGGGTAGGTGGTGGTGACATGGTGTGGTGTGTGGGTAGGTGGTGGTGACATGGTGTGGTTGTGTGTGTGGTTGGTGACAGGAATGGGAGTAACTTTTTGTGTGTAATAATGAATAAACTTGTATCGTAAGCATGAGTAGATTCATTACTTGCCTTGTGAACATGTAATGAAACAGAAAATAAAAATAAACATTAAAGGACTTACGTATTTCTTTCTTTTCTGAGAGGGTTTCTCTTCAAAATCAGGAATGAGTTTCACCATTATTGTATTCAGCAGTTCTGCTTTTCTATCATATTTGCATATCCCTCACAAGATGGGTCCCATAGTGCTGGTAGTTTTCTACTTCACAAATGAGGTCCTCATGTTCAACTTCAACTCCACCTTCTTCGAAATTGTCCTTGATAGTCTGCCGTCTCCTTCCATCATGGATGATGATGGGGTTCAAACTGAGCATGAGAAGCTGGCCAGTGGGCAGCGGTGGCGGACACAATACCATTTGGCTACGTGTGAAAGCTTCCATTTAAAACAATGCTTTGCAGTGAGTGGCGGCAACCGTCAGTGTCCGCCACGTGTTGAGTTTGAGACACCGAAATATCTGTTGCCCGGAAGTTGTCTGCTTGGGACACTGCTGTTGCCTCGTGTAAAGGCTCCATTTGATAAATGGGAGGCAACAAGTGTCCGAACCAGTGGCGGACACTCATGAGTGTCCTGCCAAATTAAGGGCTCTTATTATGGCTACAGGAAATAAAGGCGGAAATGTTCTTGATACAGACACCTGTGTGTGTGTGTTAGCGACATTTACCGGATTATAAAGTCACATTTGTTCTTTGATGGGGACAGGGAATAACAATGAGCGTAGTTTTATCAGTTAATTCATCTCATTATTACGACAAGAAGAAAGCACTCTCATCAGAAATCAAAAGGGAATTTATTAAAGGGACTAAGCTATTTTTCTTAATGGCTACCTTTAGTTTATACAAGAAGCCTTGCTGCTTGGAGAACATGAAGCAGCAAGCTAGACCTAGGTCGACTTCAAACGACTGCTAGGCTTAAAAACACTTTGATATTCTCCTATTTTGAAAACTATTAAAAAAAAACTTCTTTTAAATTAACAGCTGTCGTAACGAAAATCAACAAATGAAGAAAGAAGCTGGCATATTTTTCTACAAGTACTAACGCATGAGGTCCGGAAAAAGCTTAGCTAATATGGAGATTACTGCGAGAAACTCCTTGATGCCGCAAGAGCTGTTACTTTCAATGAAAACTGTTCCCCTATAGTCAGATTTCAAGAGAGAGAGAAAGAGAGAGAGAGAGAGAGAGAGAGAGACCCATAATTTTTGAATTGGGCCTTAAATGGTTTTCTTTTGCAGTTTTAACTGATTTTGTTTTCTGTTCCAATTAAATATACAACACACCACTTGAAAAGACACTTTACCGAAGAACTTCTTCAAATGTGTACATCAAATCTGTCAGTCGATTTAGAGGGAATTTCATGTGACGTCATGACCTTTCGAGTTTCCTCTGCCTGGCCCTCTTGAAATATCGGTTCCATTGTCGTGTTATTTACCATACGTCGATGGCATCACGTTAATTATTAATATATGTAATTCATAATGAAATCTTTTATTAAAATTGATCTGAAAATACAAATCCGTATAAATCATCAAGCATACAGTTATTATATATATATATATATATATATATATATATATATATATATATATATATATATATATATATTTATAAATATTTACTGCTGTTCGCCCTCGAACATTTAGGGATAGAAATATCAGCCTGACTGAGACAGGAAATTGCTTTGTCCCACGCTAGAAGCGTCTTCAGTTCAAACTTTAACATCCGTTGGAGAAAGGAATAGGTAGCATTTAGGCATTTAACCCCATAGGCTGGAAAGTTTGTAAACAAAATCAGCTGGGGGCATTAGGGACCTAAGCCTCAGAGAGGGTTTACGCTCAATGACCCCTAGTTATGGTGGCCCTTAAGCTTTATTCTATGCATTCGACGATGCCTTTGTCAGGTCGGATTGCCCGCATGACTATAAGCCCTCCTCTGGAAGAACGAAGCGAGGTCGGGTCAGGCAGAGAGATCCCAGCGGTCACTAAACTGGAGGGTGACGCTGCGTGCGTGTCCGAACGATATTCTTTATTCTTTATTACTTTCTCTCCTACGTCTATCTTAATTAGTGAATTGGGAAGACTGCCAGAATACGACTCCTGAGGTCCCTCGTTTGCGCAGCGACTTCGACATTCACGGTAAGTCCGATTCTTGTTGAAGCTTCGTCGATTGACTAGTACTTTTCTGTATTTCACATTTTTTCTTTGTTTTCTTCCTTCAGCCACCACTTAGGGTATATGTGTTTACAAAGTCTAGATTAAGCCTAATTATTTTATTGTTAGCTTCAACCCCATTATTCCAGTAAAATACCTAGGATTTAGGTAAGCAAAATCAGGTTAAATCTCGATGCTTTTGTATGCCTCGCGTCGAATGTTTGGAAGAACCGTTGCGTTTAAAATCAAATTCATCTCAAATATTCTTTGTTAGGTTAATAACCCTTAACTGGCGACCTTTGGCTAATTAACGTCTGTCTTTGAGGTTAACTTTTGGCTTCAAGTGACAGGTTACGTGTAATCTTGGTTTGCAGGGCCGTAAAAATTACGTAAATTGAATAATACATGATCAACCAAGACTCTCACACGTAACATTGGCGACCTTGCGTAGAATCTAAAGTACATTTTAGAGAAAGAATCTGGAGAAAAGGAAATTAAAATTACATTAATTCCAAAAAATAAAAGTCAGATATCGAACTCCATTTCATTCTTCCAAACAAGGAACGAGGCATAATAATAAGCAGTAAAGAGAATAGTTATATAACAAGTGTAGCGAGAATTAGCGTAGGAAGGGTGCGTCGAAAGCAGAGAGTCATAATTTATAACGTTTAAGACAAGGACATTACCGTGTTCGGATCGTGAGTCAAGTCGTTCAATAACGAATTCAAAGGCCGAATCGCGGAGCCAGTTTCATGTACACAAAGTAATTAGAAATCGCGTCGGCAATTCCGATCGTTATTGTTTGCATATAGCGGGAATCATTAAAAAAACCGTGTCAGTGAAGTAGCAAACGAACTGAAATAGTAATTTATCAATAAAGGTACATTTTCAACAACGTAAATTTGGCAGGCAAATCAGCAAATCTCTTTTCATTCTTTTGTTTAATGTTTCGGTGAGAGAACGATAACAAAAGACACAAAGTTGTTTGGTAATTTAGTTTTCCATCCGTAACGTAAAACGCTATGCATGATTGGTATATTTAAAGTAAAATCTGGATACCTGCATTTGTTTCGTTCGTTGTTTTGAATTTGTGCTAAAAAGAAAATACCCGCCATCTTGATTCCTCCGCTGTGTCTTGTTTTGAAATTGTTGAACTGTTTGTGAGAGAACGCCATTTTGGGTTTCCTTCGCCAGGCCGAGGTTGTTTTGAAATTTAGGCCTAACGGGACCTTGGCCGCCATCTCAAAGACCTTGTTATTGTGACCAGACTCTGCCCCGAGCCACTCTTGGGTCATTTTTTTTTTTTGCTTTTCAGAAGTTAACCCACCTCCTAATATCTTAGCTAGGAAAAAACCAAAAGATAATTTAGGCAGGGAAAGTTAGGCCTTAGTTAGGAGTAATAACAAGTTCCTATACGAATACCTACTATAAAATCATATAAAGAAAATTTAAAATTTTTACGATAAACTTTTGTGACGCGTCGGCTCCCAGGAAAATTAAGATAATAAAGTAATCCCTAAGGAAGCCAAGACGACGCATCTATATCATTTTATTAAGATCCATGCCATTGTGCATGTATAAAATCTTTGTTTACATGTTCTCAAGCAGCAAGAAATTAGCTGATTGAAAATCTCTCTCTCTCTCTCTCTCTCTCTCTCTCTCTCTCTCTCTCTCTCTCTCTCTCTCTCTCTCGTCATTCAAGTAAGCATTCCTAACCTAAGTGTACGTGACCCTCTTCAAAGAAAGAACGGCCGACACTAGGCTAATTAATTCGAATACAATAAGCCAAATAAAAGAAACACCTCTGTCCCACAATAGATGAGGACAAGTTAAGAGTAGGCTAATTACGATACAGTGATAAACTGTCGGTCACGAGTGAGGCCTGCTATCCAGACCGAAGCAAACAGTAGTTTTCACCCTCTGAAAAAAGAAGGGGCCAGCACTGGGGCCGGTACTGGGACCAGCCACTCACGAGGATCTTTAAAAAAAAAAAAAAAAAAAACCCAAATTCACTTTATTCCACAGTGCCAATAATTTGCAGCACTCATCACTTGAATAGCTTACTTTCTCTATCTCTCTCTCTCTCTCTTTTACCTTCCCTTTCTCTCTCATTCGATTGTTGCACTCTGCAGGGGTAGAGTGCCTTTCCTCCCATATAGCCTAGTTGGACTCCAGTAGAGGGTCCCTAGGGAACACATTGGCACCATAAGTGCCACTACAAAAAGAAAAATAAAAAAACAAAACAAAAGGGAACACAGAAGAGAAAGTTCTTCTGGAACCTAACCTGCACCAGTGCCTAGGGATACTGAGTGCCACCAGTGTGACCTGTACACGGCACACCCAAACTACAGTGCCACCTTTTGAAAGGGTGCCACGTCATTGAAGAGACACTTCCTCGCTGCCCAAAGTACGCCCAGTCGACCCGGTTAGACGCCCTTCCCCACCAGAACCATGGCAGCAGAGCATTATAAAACTTTCCTGGGGCTGGGGACGGCGGCAGGTCTCACCGGCTCGGAACTTACTACCTGGGTTAAGGAGCAAGTGGACGACTTGGCCAAGCGGGAGAAGGAAGAAAGACTTGACAGAGGAAGTCGAGCAGAGGAAGTATGAAGAAGAAGAGCAAAGGCAATATGAAGAGGAAAGAGAAGAAAGAAGGAGACAGCATGAGTTAGCCTGCAAGGAAACTGAGTTAGCCCTAAAGGAGAAGGAGCTCGAGCTTGAGAGAGCGAAAATGGAGAATGCCGAAGCTATGGCTAGCCATCAAGCCTCCAGTCCTACACCTGCTGCATCAAACGCTCCAATTTCGAGCATCAATTCCCTAGTCCCCAAGTGGACTGAGGACGAGCCAGAAGCATGGCTGGAGGAGATCGAGGCTCTTTTCGATAACTACAGCACCACGGAGACGGAGAGAGCCTTAATACTAGCCAAGCATATGGAGGGAAAAGCCAAGGCAGCGCTTCGCTCACTGGAGAAGAGCCAGAGAGGCAACATGGCGGAAGTTCGTAGAGTCATTACCAAGGCCTACGAGATAACCCCAGAAAAATGGAGACAACGGTTCCGAGGTCTTGCCAAGGAAGTCGGCTGGTCTTGGACGGAATGGGCATGTCACAAAACCCAGTCCGGTACGCGCTGGTTCGACTCCTTGGCCTGCACGACGTTTGAGGATCTCTTCAATCGGACCATGCTAGAAGACCTTTTCCAATGTGTGCCAGGGCCCCTTGCAGTATATCTTAACGATAAACAGCCCTCCACACTTATGGAAGCTTGTCGCATGGCTGATTCGTGGGAAACCTTCAATCAGTCGCATAGCACCTCTCAGAAGCGAATCATCCCTCCGGCCTACCTCTCGAACTCCACTCGCCCGAAGAATGGACTGCCTAGCAAGACCCTGTGCAACTATTGCAAGAAGGGGGGCCACGCTGAAGCTGAGTGCCGATACAAACTCGGCACTAATAAGCAGCCTAACCCTACCAGCCAGAACTCCGCTCCCGATTCATCCGCTCAGCCCTCTCCTCCAACAGTTACTGCAGGCCACCGAGCCCATCCAAAAGGCCCGTGCAGATCCTGTGGGGCTGCTAGCCACTACAATGCTGGATCTCCGGCCTGTCCACATCATGTCCCCACCACCAAATTTGTCAACCTAATCAGCACTTCATTTTCTGCTGCTGGTCCGCACCGGATCCTTTACCCCGAGAGACTGGAAACCCAGTTCATCTCGGTGGCCCTCTTCAGAGCACTAGCCTGCCAGTGACCCTTCCGGTCACAGTAGACACTGCGGCAGACATTAGCCTGATCACCAGGGCCCAAGTGCCAGCCGGTGCTGTGGTTGACAAAGAAACGCGGTGGGAAATGAAGTGGATAGAGGGGCCACACCATTACCGTTCCTACTGTCCAACTCCAGGTTATGACACCTTGGGCACGACGATACCCCACCGCCTTGGCGTGGTAGGTGGAATTCGGCCCGGAGTGGCCTTCTTGTTGGGTCGGGATCTTCTCTGCGGAAGCCCGTTACCAACGCCACTCCGCAGCCACGTTACCTCCTCCACAGAGGCCCCATGTAAACTCTCAACCATGACAAACCTCCACCTTCCGCCCACCAAAGTGGTCCGCGGAAGGGCACAACAAACTATTCCAGGCCTAGCCCTCTCCAATCGCGAAGGGCTGGCCCACCAAGAGGTCCTCCCCTCCCGCGAAGAGAGATTCAGGAGGAGCAGTACCGCTGCAGGGCGTGCAAGCGGGCAGACCACTCCACAAATTGGGAGGGCTGCCCAAGCAAGCAACGCCCAGCGGACGCCCCGAACAAAACTCTAGAGAGGCTACGATCTCCCGCTGGGGCAGGAATCTCTGCCGCAGCCAACAAGTCGTCCGAGAGGTATTGCACCTCCGGACCCTCATCAGGCATGCCTGACCTCAACTGCTGCCAGTGCCACTTGCGAGCACTGAGCAGTGCCAGACTCCGTCCGCCACGGACGTTGAGCTACCAATGGAAAAGGCCCTATGCCGGGTCTAAATCATGAGGCGAATCCTCCTCCGGGAGATTTAGGATTCCCCATGCAGTTGATCATCGCGACTGGAGAGCCTCCAGCACCCGAAACTTCTTCTTTGCAAGATTCTTCTTTGCAAAATTTGACTCAGGGGATGAACCCTGGAGGATCGAAATGGTACCCCCTCCTTGGAAGACCAGGAACTGGCATCCTCGGACGCAGAAGTCGAGATCGCTCTCGCTCCGGTTGTCGCAGCAGCCGGAGTAGGGAGTCCTCCCGCAGCTTTTGCAGTTGCCCCTGACTTCGCGCCCGCTAGCCCTTCTGGCCTGTCCCGGAGTCGGTGCTCTCATCACCTGCTAGGCCAGCTACTGATAGGCCTTGGAGGAAACCGAAGAAGAAGAAGAAGGGGCGGAAGAGAGCCCAGTAGTTGCCGAGCTATACGCTCATCCTGGCACTAGTGCCCCTCGGCACAGTGCCCTAACATCTAAGAGTGATCCTGGCCCCTTGCCCAGAGAAGGTAGCCAGTGTGATCTCTTCCTTTATTTGTACATAGCCTAGGCCACCTTAAAGTACAGTACATCAATTTAGTAACCTTGTTCTTTCCACTTACCACCGAGCCGCAGTAATCATGTAAGTAGCCTAACTAATTTCAGTAATCTTAACTATTGTGAAACGAGCCACGATGCTCGTGACACGCATGGCCTAAGACCTCAGTGAGGCACCCATTTATCATATGAGGCAACCCTCATGAATTAACTAGTAAATTTTAATTGTATTAAACATAAACCATGTTGTAATTTAGTTAGAATATTAACTCTTATGTTGGTGCTACGGTGGGTTAGGATAGGTTAGGCTAGGGAATATCATAGAATGTACCACTAGGCTAGGTCTAAAACACATCTTGATTGTAGGAGGTAGCCTATAATAACCGTGAGCACCTTCTAGTACTATTAGAATTAGGTTAAGTAGTGATTATAGCTCATATCCTATCTAGGGTTAGGTAGTTCTGTAGCTAGGTAGGCTAACCAGGACTAATCTGCTCAGGGAAGGAGAGTAACCTACGAGAGGCGAACAGCTTGTTTAGTATAGACCTTCACGCCCGAAAAGGGAGTGAAGGCCCTCTTAAAGGGGGAGCTTTTATAAATATTACTGCTGTTCGCCCTCGAACATTTAGGGTAGAATATATCAGCCAATTGACTGAGACAGAGAAATTCTTTGTCCCACGCTAGAAGCGTCTTCAGTTCAAAATTTAAATCCGTTGGAGAAAGGAATAGACAAATGGCATTTAACCCCATAGGCTGGAAAGTTTGTAAACAAAATATGCTAGGGCATTAGGGACCTAAGCCTCAGAGAGGGTTTACGCTCAATGACCCCCTAGTTATGGTGGCCCTTAAGCTTTATTCTATGCATTCGACGATGCCTTTGTCAAGGTCGGATTGCCCGGGGCGTGTATAAGCCCTCCTCTGGCGGGAACGGCGAGAGTCGGGTCAGTCAGAGAGATCCCAGCGGTCACGAACCAGGGTGACGCTGCGTGCGTGTCCGAACGATATTCTTTATTCTTTATTACTTTCTCCTACGTCTATCTTAATTAGTGAATTGGGAAGACTGCCAGAATACGACTCCTGAGGTCCTCGTTTGCGCAGCGACTCGACATTCACGGTAAGTCCGATTCTTGTTGAAGCTTCGTCGATTGACTAGTACTTTTCTGTATTTCACATTTTTCTTTGTTTTCTTCCTTCAGCCACCACTTAGGGTATATGTGTTTACAAAGTCTAGATTAAGCCTAATTATTTTATTGTTAGCTTCAACCCCATTATTCCAGTAAAATACCTAGGATTTAGGGTAAGCAAAATCAGGTTAAATCTCGATGCTTTTGAATGCCTCGCGTCCGAATGTTTGGAAGAACCGTTGCGTTTAAAATCAAATTCATCTCAAATATTCTTTGTTAAGGTTAATAACCCTTAACTGGCGACCTTTGGCTAATTAACGTCTGTCTTTGAGGTTAACTTTTGGCTTCAAGTGACAGGTTACGTGTAATCTTGGTTTGCAGGGCCGTAAAAATTACGTAAATTGAATAATACATGATCAACCAAGACTCTCACGTAACAAATATATATATATATATATATATATATATATATATATATATATACATATATACATACATATATATATATATATATATATATATATATATATATATATATATATATATATATATATATTATATATATATATATATATATATATATATATATATAATTTTATATATATACATATTTAACTTTAGGGGAACAGTTTTCATAGGAAGCAACAGCTCTTGTGGCCTCAAGAAGTTTCTCGCAGTAATCTCCATATTATCTAAGCTTTTTCCAGATCTCATGCGTTAGTACTTGTAGAAAAATACGCCAATTTTTTCTTCCATTTATTGATTTTCGTCACGACAGTTGTTCTGCCACACTGGCATTTTCAAGTCACTAGTGGCTTATAATATAATCTGGTGTTTTAAATCAGAATGTAAAAGCTTGTGTTATGCCAACACGGGCTCTTGCTCATGAAGCAGCCAGTAAATGTCATTCAATGGTTTGAAGCGATAAAATGGTCATAAATGAAAAGAATAAATATTAATGGTGTGAAGGTGGAAATATGGTCAGTGAATGAAGATTTCAACAGGTAGGATCGCAAACTCCTTTAAAACCCCAGGCACCCGTCACTAGGCCAGGAAGAGTGATATTAGCGAGTCCTGGAACGTTGCATATACAGTAGCTGTTATGGAAACCTGAAACAATTTCTCATAAGAGAAAAATCGGTAAAAATTAAGAAATCTACAGATGTTCAATATCGAATACCATGCCTATTGTACTGAAATTGGAATACTTATTTAACTATACATTCACGATTCTACCAAGTTTTTCATATATCCACTTTGCCCCTAACTAAAAGCTACGACCCATACATACACACACACACACACACACACACACACACACACACACACACACACATATATATATATATATATATATATATATATATATATATATATATATATATATATATATATATAAATACGTATATGTATATACACTCACGCAGAAAGAACGTAATTATTTAGAAATATTCCCGTACCCTTTACGGAACGATTATCTGATTATTAACCAAACAAAAACTTCTTTCAGTTTTCTTCTGAAGATGGAAAGAGAAACCCACAAGACTCTTGTGTCTTAGAATTGTTTACTGGTAAATATTTACATATTACTTTGATCAAAAGTAATATCCGTTATTTACCAGTAAACAAGTCCGACAAAGTCTTGAATTTATTTCCACAATCAGATTATGGATAACTTGGACAGAAAATTTTTAATAAATGTTTGCGGTAAGACCCCAAAACTAAAACGTTAAGTCATTCAAAAATGATTTAATTTTCTTCTGTACCGTGAAATCGAAAATTTCCTTTTTTGTCAGATGTTCAACCCCTTTATTGCGTATTTTTTCGTTTTTGTTTATATCCAAACAACAATTATCTTGATTTTGTTTGTGTCTGATGATCTCTATATTTTATTATAATTGAAGTTTTCATTTCTCACATGTAATCTTATGTACCCCTGAAGATTACACTTGAGTAAAGCTAACTAAATATTCCTTTATTGCCTCATCCATATTTATTTCCATTTCTGTTTCCTATTATTATTCTTATTACAAAAATGACATAAATTATATACTTTCATTAGCTAAATAACTCCTTTTCTCTGTAAAATTATTTTTAATTTAGAATAAAGAAATCACTGAAAATTCATTGATTAATTTGGTGAGAATTGGTACTTTCTTGATTCAGTTTTTTTTTATTAAGTTAACAGAAGGTAAACACAAAATCCTCGTTATTAGTGAAAGTGACAAAAGAATAAGGATCCTAAACTTACAAATACCGAAGATTTTTATTTGCAGTTGACAAATAGATAGCAAATCTTAGGTGGATTTGCACCTTTGTACAATATAATATTTTATTGCTTTCGTCATCAAACAAAGCCGATTACTTGCTGTATTACTCTTTCACAGTTAACCAGCTATCCTCTAAAGTTCACAGGGAATGTGGAAAGTATTAAGCCACTAAGTGATGACAATAACTGAGTCTCTTTCTTACACGAGAAATTCGATTTTCCGTATTCTGTCACTCACTTTTAAATCATTTATCCTCACACATACTGAGAAAGAATAATTTGTTGTTTGGTCATAAGGGGATATAGGAATTAGGCCCTGGAAGAATTCATGCGCTTCCCGCCTGTTGTTAAAAAAGAAAGTTTTCGTTGTTTTTATAACAAAATTAACAGGCAGGAACATGGCTGCACAACCTTTTCGAATATTGATAAAGGTTCATATTAGAATTAAAAAATTTAAATCCCAGTATTCCAGGAGTCCCTCATGGACACGTATAAAGATACTACACAGGTGAATTACACTTTTATGAAACACAAACCATGAATTCTTGATACCTCAGATGTCAAACCAATGTCATCTCACCTATAAAAATAACTTCTACTTAGAACACTTTTTTTTGACAGTTTTAGATCTGCAAGAAAAAGAAGACGTCAAATGCTTCATTCCATTGAATTAATTTCTTCCTTTTTTTTTTAAAGAGTGCTTTCCTATCTTATAAGAAGGTCTAACATCCAAACACTATTGCTTCTAATTTCCTCAATAAAGCGCAGGAAAGCATTCAGCATTACCTTAAAAAGTTCAGAAATCTCCTTTTTGGAAAAGTTCATTCCCTGTATTTGCCAGAGTTTTCCTGATGTGTCCTTCCAAGAATCTTCCACTGACTTTCTTCTTGTATCTAAGATTGTTCTCCATTAAAAGCTTTCATGCACTCTTCTTACTTTTGGAGCTACTCAATGGAATCTTAAATTATTTTTACTTACTATATTTTCTATTTCCAAAAGGATTTTGTGATGCTAAATATTTCTAACAACTTCATTTCAGGAAATACAAAGACATAAGTGGAATTAGGATGGATAATATATATATATAATATATATATATATATATATATATATATATATATTATATATATATATATATATATTTATATATGATAATCAGAAACTACAAATGCTTAATTTGAATAAATTTTTTCAGTATATCTCCGTTGGTTAATTTTTATGAAGGGAATTTATTTAAGTGATAAATATAAAAATTATTCCAATTCATTTATCATGTATTGTATATAAAAGTAATAAATTTGTCAAAGTGCACAAAGGAGATATTATTATGTAACCTGACACTTTCTTATTAAAGTTGCATTTTATAATTCATGATTGCATATAAATTTGGTGTGATAAAAAATTTCATATGTCATATAATATATATATATATATTAAAGTCGATGAGCCTTTTCCAGGTGTTTCTAAATTATAGTTATCCCTTATTCTCTTCCTTTTGTCTGTTATGCCTTCCTCTTTCATATATCCCCAGCTACATTTTCTGATGCCCTGAAACAACTAAAAACTGAGAATAAGAAAATTTGAGAATCCTTCCAAGGAAACATCGATGAAATATCTCAAAGATGTAAAGAGACCAGCAATTACACACTGACTAAAATGCGAATAAATTAAAATAAAATTAATGCTTTTGTGCATAAAAAGGTTTTGCAACAGCTAACAATCAACATCAAATTCTCGAGGACTGAGGTCTTCAGCGTCCAAGTCAAAACTGGATTAGCGTTGATTTAGAAGACGCGATGCTCAACGGGTAAAAGTCATGTCACCTGCGAATCCCTTGAAGGATCACAAACATCCCATTTTATGGTCTTAACTTTTGTAATTTGGCTTGTCCTTCGGTTTAGAAAAATAATGAGGAAAAATTTAAGGGCATGTTAGTGAGACAGTAATCTTATAAACTAATGTAATAATGATATATATATATATATATATATATATATATATATATATATATATATATATATATATATATATATAATATATGTTTATGCAGGAGTTGTGTGAATATCTCTCTCTCTATTTATATTCAATAATAATTATAATATAATATATATATATATATATATATATATATATATACCATTATATATATATATATACTGTACATTCTGAACACATATATTATATACACACAAAAAAATGTGCACTACAAATATGCTGGAAATGCAACCATAAACTATTTTTATTGTCATAGATTTTCGCTTTCATAACATTCCTCTGGAGGGAAAAAGTGAGTAAAATGTGCAATTTACATCAAAGCTCATTTTCTTCCTCTGCCTATTTCATACTTTAAGGAAATGACATTTAATATTAAAAGACCTAAATGGATTGTACTCAGAGAGACAGAGAGGAGAGAAAGAAAGTAGGACATCACATGTAATTTAGTGGTCCATTAACGTCATGAGCTAAAAAAAAAAAGGCATATGGTTTCTCCTCTAAATGAGATTCCTTATTGTTTATTAAATCCCACTGACGAATACGGTTTACACACGAACTTGCCTTTTATTATACTACTTATTCTTAATTCACACGTAACTACTAAAGATGTCATGATTATTTCCATCTGTTATTATTAAGTTTATCAACCATTTAGTTGAGAATGAAACTTAAGAGTTTGTAATTATTTAGTAAATTATACCACATATACCGTGATGAAGGAGAATGTATGTAAGTATATATGTGTAAATATGAGAGAGAGAGAGATAGAGAGAGAGATAAGAGAGAGAGAGAATTAAATGTTCTTATTCCTTAAATGTGTGCGTAGGTTCACCTTTTTAAACTAATTGGCTTAGTTTGTTTGGCTAGCCCTCTGGCCCTTTGAAGCTAAGTCGTCTCCATTACAAGTCTCATCAAAAATGATGAATTTCTTTCATTCTGCTCCAGGTATCTAATGTAATACAGGCAAAAACATTAACTTCATGACTGTAGCAAAAATATTTGTACCTGTGTTTTCATAAGAACAAAATCAAAGTTCCTTAATATCAACCAAAGGTTTCCGATTGGATTTGCGATAATTTCACCATACATTGAATAATTGATAAAGAAACAGAAGTTTTGACCAGAGACCATCGACAGTATTCCACTTAGTCGCTGAATTTGCCTTCAGTTTGCAATTTGTACATTTCATCCAAATTATTTTCATTTGCAAGATTAGTTATAAAACAAATACAAATTATGTGAACCTTTTCAGACATCTTGTGAGAGCATTACTATATATATTGCATATGATATATATGATACCATATATTATATATATGATATTCTATATATATATATATATAAATGCAATTGTGTGTGTGTGTTTGATTTGGTGTGTATGTAATGTATAATTTACATTATATATTAATTCAGGTAGATATACTTTAGTATAGTCAATACACAACACATGGAAATTATATGCATATTATATATAATGTATATAGGTTATTATCAAATTATTAGCTCTCTTTTTATTAACTATGTGCTGTATTTTGTGGTGTGTGTGTGTTGTGTGTAGTGATGTGTATGCAAACAGTATGCCTTGTTATAAAGCAATTAGGCGAGACAAAACTGAAAACTCAATCAATAAAACAATTTACAATTGTTGATTTTTCGTAATGAGAAGTTTTCATAATTGGCACCATTGGAAACTCAGAAATCCAGCCTTTAATAGTTAATTGCCATTGTGGCGTTTAATTTTTTTTCGCAGCTGTATTGTTACATTGTTAGAGTTGATTTATCGTCTCTCCTTGCATTTATTATTCTTTGAATTTAGATCCAGATTTTTCAGACGTTGGGTAAAACAGGTCTTTTCCTGTTTTTAGTTCAAATCTTTCAGTTTTGCTACGAGTTTCCACTCACATAAGCTTAGGTTAGTTTATATAAGAATGAATTAAACATATATAATATATAAATATATATTTGAGAATTATAAAGCTAACTCAATATAGTAAAGACATATTATATATATATAGATATATATATATTTATATATTATGGCCTATATTTTCCCATATTCCACCATCATTATTAACTTTATTTGAAATAAGAATTATTTGTGAAAAAAAAACAGTGATAGAGATTTGGCTGCAATTTGGTAGTGTTTTAAAATCAAGGAGAATGGACATTAAAGTGTCAGTTTTGGACATTGTGGACAATTAACATTGTAAAAACCAACCTTCTTTGATGAGGATTAAAAAACTGTAAGGAAGAAAACACTAGGATTCTCATTCCTCTCTCCCACCTATATATATACAATATATATATATATCAATGGCTGCATGATATATATATAGAAATATATATATATATATGATATACCAATATTTATCATCAATATAAATTATAGGTGTATACGGGAAGTCAAGAGTTCCAGCTGTTTGTATATGTATGTAATTGGTTGTGCAATGAAAAACTATCCAAATCCTTAAAACAATTATCTGAAAGTGCTCATAAGACAATAAATGTCAGTCATTGTCTGAGGATGTTGTTGAGATATTCATGAATTTTAGTCTTGATTCTGAATGAACAAGAAAAATTTGATTTGAAAGACTATGACTGAGACCTATCAGGTGCTTTATTCTTTTAAGAAAATTAACACGCACAAAGATTATTTAAAGTTTTTAGCAAAAAGTGGCTTATTATTCCCACAGCTAAATCACGAAATGATTTATAAATTGATATAATGTTCATATATCGATATGTTAAAGACAAGAGAGAGAGAGAGAGAGAGAGAGAGAAAAGAGAGAGAGAGAGGAGATAGAATCTTTTGAATATTGCATTTGTTGATTAAAATATGATGCTGAAACTATCTTATTAAATATAATATAATCAATTATTAAATTTAAGTATAAATACGACGTATATCCTATAAAGGGGTAATTTGTATGTAATATACAAATATTCAGGGCATGAATTACCAATGTAAATAAAGTCCAGAAGCAAACTGATTCTCATTAAACGAAGATTAATCAACTATAATGTTGTTTTATTTATACATTCCAACTAAATGAACGTATATATATCAATATATATATATATATATATATAAATAAATTCAATCAAATGAAAATGACTTACTTTATATATAAATTAAGACTCTCAGAAACAATTTCTTATTTATGATACATCAAAACAATTTATATAGAATGTAATTTCTCTCCATTTCCAACAATTGATACGAAGGAAATAATTCTTGAAGCAAAAAGATCTATAAGGGGAACACTGAATTTAGTGTTTGTGACGAATTATAGATGATCAAAAAAATTAGGAAAGTTGATAATTATCAATCTTGTTCCGTCTTTTTATATTTGTTCTGTCAAACATTTTTTAATAGAAAACCCTTGCCTAAATGATCGATGACTGGAATATTAAGCATCTTCCAGGAAGGAATTATTTCTGCCAAACATGACTGAATAATCATCCATGGGATTTTCCAGCTTCCTGGCGAGCCTTAAAATTAAGACTTTCAGGCTGCCTCTTTGAGGATGCTACCTTCATTTGTCGATATAATATTAACAACATTATAAAGGCCCATGAGCAATGGTCTGACTCCAACGTTGTAAAAATGATTAATGTCATCTGAAAAGGGCAATTCCGAGTTTGATTGTCATGGGCTTAATAATCCCTTGAACAGGTTTCAAGACTGAACATTCCTTAAATAAAAAGATTAATGTGGGTATGAACATGACTTAGTTTCCTGAACAAGCAATTAATGCAGCCTGAATAGGTAATTAATAGATGAATAAGCAATTAAACTCTGAACAGATAATCAAACGGTGTTTTTATTAAACATTTGTGAAAGATTATTGTGTCTGAACAGAAATGAAACTCAAGAACAGTGAATTTCATCAATTTACAAATTACAGCGGGAAAAACCCCCTTTTTCACTTAAATCCCATGAACATGGACTTAAATTCACATTGAATAGCCCATTTTTGAGTAGAAAAATCAAATCCTGAAAGGCATATTAAATCCCAGAACAATAATGAAACTTCCAAGGCATTGAAATCCACTGGAAGTGACCCGGCCTTGCCCGATTAATCCCTGGGTGAACTCAATCCCATGTCTGTCAATTGTTACAAGGAGGTTTACATCGTTACTTATCACTGGTCTTAACGACAAGCCAACCATTGTTACATTTAAAACCGGCTTGACAAAAAGCAGATTTGAAACTGTGTTAAGAAAAAGATCAAGATGAGACGCCTGGTTGTTCTGCCTGCACTAGACAATTTATTTATTTATTTATTTGCTAAACGTCATAAAACCACTTGAATGACGTTCTTTTTATGGCTAGATGTAACGGGAATACCAGAGAAGGAAATGATACAGGAAAGACTTTGGAAATCATATATACATTTATTCTGTCAGCAAAGATTCTGGTTAAATCAGTGAAGAGGTCTTGAATTATTGATTTGATTTCCGCCCCAGTCATCGAAATCAGATTTGTATTGATAAAACTGTTCTAATTTTTTAACACATTTTATCAAAGCCAAACTTGCTAATTAGCAAGCACAATTATTTCCAAATTATTATTATTATTATTATTATTATTATCCGTTATTATTATTATTATTAGAATTATTATTAATATTATTATAAACACCACAATTACCAGTAAATTAGATTATCTTATTATTATAGATTTATCCTGGGCTTAAAAATGATGTTTATGGTAAGAGATGACTGCAGCGGAAGAGAATAAAATCCCATTTGAAGTTAATCAAAACAGAGAGAGACTCAATCACATTGTAACGTTATCAGTTGTCCATTTTGACTGTCAAACTGAACACTGCTCTTCCCCTGTCATTTTGGATGGATCCAACCAACTCATACCCACACCGTCTATGTGCAACTATCCAACTAGGTGTTTGGGTCCTTGCTGCTTCTTTCTAGTGCCTGAAATATTATCGTTTAAAATGTCAGGCCTTCGATCTCTGTTATAGACACAGAAAGCTCAGAGCAAAGATCATTGTCAACTGACCCGCACTCAACGAGGACGAGCTAATGCTGATTTAAAAGAATGATGGTTGTTTAATAATCACACGTTCATTACCCTTCCTCAATGCTGACTATTAAAGAATGATGGTTGCTTAATAACGTACATGCGTTCATTACCCTTCAATGCTGACTTACAAGAATAATGGTTGTTTAATAATCACATAAAAATATTACCCTTCCCCTAATGCAAAGACTTACAAGAAACATATTAGTTTTAACAATCACATAAAGTTCATTACCCTTCCCCTAATGCTGACATAAAGAACGATGGTTGTTTAACAATCACATGCGTCTGTCACTTTCCTAATGCTGACTTGCCAAGAATGATGGTTGAATAATCACATGCCCATTACCTTCCCTAATGCTGACTTACAAGAATGATGGTTGTTTAACAATCATATGCGCTCCATTGCCACTTCCCTAATGCTGACTTACAAGATCGATGGTTGCTTAACAATCACATGCGTTCATTACATCTCTTCCCCAATGCCAATTTACAAGAATGATGGTTGTTTAAACAATCACATGCGTTCATTACCCTTCCCAATGCTGACTCTACAAGAATGATGGCTGTTTAACAATCACTGTTCATTACCTTCCCACGCTGGGACTTACAAGAATGATGGTTGTTTAACAATCACATGCGTTCATTACCCTTCCCCTAATGCTGACTTACAAGATGATGATGTTTAACAATCAAGTTACGCGTTCATTACCCTTCCCCAATGCTGACTTACAAGAATGATGGTTTTTAACAATCACATGCAGTTCATTACCCTTCCCCAATGCTGACTCATAAGAATGATGGTTGTTTAACAACAATCACATGCTCATTACCCTTCCCTAATGCTGACTTATAAGAATCGATGGTTGTTCAACAATCACATGCGTTCATTACCCTTCCCCTAATGCTGACTTACAAGAATGATGGTTGTTTAACAATCACATGCGTTCATTACCCTTCCCCTAATGCTGACTTACAAGAATGATGGTTGTTTAACAATCACATGCGTTCATTACCCTTCCCCTAATGCTGACTTACAAGAATGATGGTTGTTTAACAATCATATGCTCCATTATCCTTCCCTAATGCTACTTATAAGCATCGATGGTTGTTTAACAATCACATGCGTTCATTACTCCTTCCCCACGCT
>NC_089747.1:53022950-53025450 GCF_040412425.1 Macrobrachium rosenbergii
TTTCTAATTGGAATCCAAAAATTTGCTGATTCTGAAGTTTAATTATAGTTATAGGATTGCGCGACGTTTTTATTTGGGCGGTGATGGAGGTCGTTTTGCAAACAAATCTGGTTGACCACATAAAGATTTGAGATGCAAAGTTTCTTTTATCGAAATTCCTGTGACAACCTGTACAGCACACAAGTATTGAAAAATAATCAGTGCGCTCCGAGTGTATCAGTGTAAGCCAAACAAAAAGTTACTGATACTTAGTAACGCTCACAGTACTGTACACATTGGGAATATTGCAAAGAAAATTCCTGAAACACTAAATTACTATAATTCTTCGAAGCACGGCTCGGTTGTACAGCACTAAAAGCTGTTTTTTTTTATTTTGATAAACATTAATAAAATGTATTTTACACTACGGTACTCAGATACAGATTATGTTGTACTGAATCTCATTGCAGACGTTATTCTATTGCCCTAAAAGATATAAATATATGTATGCCATTAAACCTTCGCTATACTAATAATAACAACTGGCAGTAGGAATTGGAATGCGGGTATTGACAGTGACGTCGTTCCAAGGAAGAGGGGCTATTACTCGTTGTTGTAAGATCCAGGCTTAGAAAAAGACTGCGATTCTATGATGAATAACGTTAGTCTTGTAATTGCTTTTGATACACTCTGTATTGCAATGCAGCAAATAACATTTTATCTATTTCAGTTTTGACAAAAGCTGTGAAAGGTTTTTTAGATAATTGTGGAATGTTATGTGAATGCTCATGTCAAAAACATTATTCCATCTTCTTGCTATGGATAATTATACACCAATGAATTACGATGTCTTTCCAAGCGAAAATATAGACTCTGACAATGCCAATAAATGCGCAGTCATTCTAGATGTGTACCGTTGTCGGTCGTTCTAGTGTTAAAAAGGAACCAACTGCCACGCACTACCATTTAAATCAAGATACGCACATGTAGGTGTCATCTTTTAAATCACTGGAATAATTGATGTGTTCTACAAAGAAAGATAAAACTCAGAATGGAAAGTCTTACCTGTGTTGCCTTTAGCCTTCTAAAGCATCTTCAAGATGGTACACACGAACACACAGGTAGTTGGTGAAAATTTATTCACAACTGAAAGGAAAAAGGAGGATCAATGTACTCATTAGCGACTTTGTAACTAGAGCTGTTAGATACCTTGATCATTAATGCTAAAATAAAGATAGTGCCCATGACCATGATGAAATCTTATTTGGCATTTTATTTTTTCTTGCGATACTGACCCTGACCTGATTCTGAACACTGTTTAGATTAGTGGAGTGTATTTGTCAAACATGCAGTTATTGTATCACATAGTTGAAAAGCAATTACCTACTATCCATTTCAGGGACAGCGAGTCATCGTTTTTCTCAAATGTCTTTCAAACTAATTATTTTATCAGAATGGTACTTTGACACCATGTACAAGACACCTCCCACTAATTTTTGCTAATATAGTGCATTGTCAAATGGTGTTAGTTGAGGTGTTTACTCTTGACTTGTAAAGGCAAAGTCATATGAGTCAGCAGGAATAATCTGTGCAATCGAACGTCCGCTCTCCCCCACAGACAGGAAAGGGGGGCGGAGATGGGGAGGTCAGGAGAGTGGGTTGAGGGAGGGATGAGGAGGGGGAGGGGGAGGGAGGGACAGGATGGAGGTAAAGGACGTTTGAATGCATAGTTTGGCGATGCTTGGCAACACCATGTAAGTCAAGAGTAAATGCCTTAACTAAAACCATTTGACAATGCACTACATTAACAAAAATTAGAGGGAGGTGTCTTGTATACTGTCAACGTACCAATTCGATCAAATAATTAGTTTGAAAGATATTTGAGAAAAACGATGACTCGCCGTTTCTGAAATGGATAGTAGGTTAAGCTCCTCTTTGACTCTTGACTTTTGTGGACGAAGAATTCAAGACTGGAGTCGTTAAGTCTTATATTTCTAAACTGCATGGTCTAGGTTTTACTTTTGCGTGATCTTCGATTACAAAAAATAGCGCTGATCTTGACTTCGGATCGAAAGCTAAAACTAGTGAGTCCACAACACCCAAGAATATATTTTATAAGAATAATTGTCTTCAACCATAAGGTTTTACAAATCGCCACCATTACTACATAAATTGGCATGCTGAGGGCCCGGCAGACAGAAAGACAGAAAGGAAAGTTAGTTGATAAAAGGCAACGAGCAGTAAACCATTAATATAAAGCGTTTACAAATACATAAGTATCTCTAAAAATATCCGGACCCTGAGCAGGAGAGGAGACCATAAATGAACGTGCGGGAAGTGAGTTTAATAACCGGATGGAATACGGAACCTTTATATTTGAAATTTCAATATTTGATGATGACATTTCTGCACGGGGTGGCTGAACACAGGACATATTCAGCATATCAAAGGTTATGCCACTGAAGGTACTAATGAAAAATCAGCATGCGTAAAAAAAAAAATGTCCCCAGATCCTTGTCAT
>NC_089747.1:53027950-53037950 GCF_040412425.1 Macrobrachium rosenbergii
ATATATATATATATATATATATATATATATATATATATATATATATATATATATATATTATCATAATTAGCAAGAACTATATATAAAGTGCTTCCCCCAATTTTTTTTTTTTTTTTGTTGTTTTCATTTACTGTCGGCCAATCGATATTTCAATATTTCGCATGGTCAGTATACAAGAGATTAAAATGGGTTGAAGGCCACTCCCTTTAAGTAGGTAATTCCTTCCCGAGGCAAAAGTAAATCTGTCTGGTCGTTTTCTTACAGGCAAAACCTCCCTACGGGCATCAGCTGAACATGACTCAACTCCCCCTATGTGTTGGACGTGCCCCTGCCCCATAGGAGGAGATAAAAGCAGAAACCAAACCGAGGTTCGCTCTCACACGCGTGCTGGAAGAAAGGGAGTGAAGAAGTCCCCAAAACACCTGCCCCTGGCAGTGCCCTTAGCTAACCACGTGGCCCTTTTCAAAGTATACTTTCTCCTTGTGCCCTTCGACCATGAGCCACGTGTTCGCTCCACTGTTGACCTGCCTGATGCCCACATGCCATTGCCCGGCCCTTCGTGAAATTCCCACGCATTGCCCTTTTACGTGAAGCCCCCGCATCCTAACACGTGAAGAAACTCACCCTCGGAAATCGCAAGTCATCCACGGACCGCTTTCTGCGCTGGAACCAAATCTGCCTTACGGTAAAGTGCTCTGGAAGACCTCCATTCAGTCACGCTTTTGTCTCGTAACATTTACTTAAGTCGAGAGCCAGTAATCACCAAATCTTTTGTCAAATGTCCGTGCTCCTCGAGTGTCGGCAGTGCTAAGCTATTATTAATTCATTGAAGCCTCTTGGCACCCTCAGTGCAGCTTCGAATTCATTATTCTTTTATCTATTTTCATTACTGGCTTATAATGTGCATATCTCTCATTTCAGAGGAACCCTATATCTGGAAGCTTCTTGGACTGTGTCTGGAATCC
The DNA here is from genome assembly GCF_040412425.1 of Macrobrachium rosenbergii. Classification (NCBI taxonomy): domain Eukaryota; kingdom Metazoa; phylum Arthropoda; class Malacostraca; order Decapoda; family Palaemonidae; genus Macrobrachium; species Macrobrachium rosenbergii. The sequence goes on from NC_089747.1 coordinate 53,028,916, forward strand.
CCCAGTTTCATTCATCCCTTAGGAATCCCCTTCAGGATCAATAATCTACTAGCATTCCTCTTTCCCGTACTAATGTTATTTATGTAAATACACTCCTGCAAGTTTGCCCACGTGTTTTGCGTAATATTTTCCTCAGTAACAAGAGCCTTGCTCATATGAAATTCCCCTTTGTTTTCCTCTTTTTTGTTTTCCTGGACCCACGAAGTCAGAATCACAAGGCTAAATTACCCTAAATTGTTGCTACCTGTCTCACAGAGAATATTTCAAACTAAATCGCCAGGAAAAACGTAAAAATATATATTAATGTTTTTTTTTTTTATTGAACATCCGTTCTGAAATTAGGGATCCCCGAGTAGATAGAGTAGATAGAGAGAGAGAGAGAGAGTCTCTGTCACATCAACCTCTACCAAAGTTATTCCACTCCTATTTGAATCTTATTAGAACGTGTTTTGGGTTCCATAGGTAGGCCAGAAGTGACGGTATATATATATATATATATATATATATATATATATATATATATATATATATATATATATATATATATATATTATATATATATATATATATATATATATATATATATATATATATATATATATATATATATATATATATATATATATATATATATATATATATATATATATATATATATATATATATATATATATATGGGCATTCACTTCTATATCCAAACATAAATAAGCAAAGACTGTACAGTGGATCCACTTCTAAATGGCAATAACTTGACCGTCACTTCTGGCTTACCTATGGAACCCAAAACACGTTCTAATAAGATTCAAATAGGAGTGGAATAACTTTGGTAGAGGTTGATGTGACAGAGACTCTCTCTCTCTCTCTCTCTCTCTCTCTCTCTATCTACTCTCTCTCTCTCTCTACTCTCTCTACTCGGGGATCCCTAATTTCAGAACGGATGTCCAATAAAAAAAAAAACAATAATAACATAAAGTGTTGGGCTGAGGTTCATTAACCGAAGGCTTTCATTAGACAACTGATCCATCAGTCGACATGAAGACGCACCTAGCCACATATTATTTTTGTCGCAATTCCACCTCCGTTTGTGCGATGTACAATATTTTTAACATTTCGTATATTTCAAAAAGGAGGATGAATACACAAAGGAATACTTTAGACTTTATATCATATCACTCCGTTTTATTTTATTTTATCGATGATTTTTCCTCTCGCATGTTGTGATTACGCTTCGAATTCTAATGCCGTATTTTTGTGGGGGGTTTGTGGGGGGATGGCATTCATTGTCAGATAGCAATTCCTGAAAATTTTACCGTGCACAGACCTGGAATTTTTTTACCACCACTGTGGCAGTTAGCATGAAAATAATTTTGCATTTGCACAGAAGGTTCTTTCAAAATTGATCCGAACAATAAATATTTCAGTTTCTCATCCTTGTCTATCAAAACAATTCTGTTTTATGAACAAAAACTCCAGTGCTGATCGCAAATGATAAGTTCTCTTCCACTTTGGGAGAATTTAACCGCCATTTGCAGCCTGCAAAAGGACTTCATTTAGATACAATGAAACTATCCCATCGTTTTCAAAAAGCAAACCGCGGTTCATTAAGATTCAAATAAGAGTGGAGCAACTCTGGAAATGGATTATGTGACGTAGACTCTCTCTCTCTCTCTCTCTCTCTCTCTCTCTCTCTCTCTCTCTCTCTCTCTCTCTCTCTCTCTCTCTCTCTCTCTCTCAGTCCATCGTCTATATACATTTTGAAACTGAGATATTATTAAAAGCCTGAAACAGTTGTCACAAGAGGACACTCATAGTTGTAATGTGCCGTAAATTTATAATTTCTGTAAATTTTCGCTGTTATAAGAATCGTACCTCCACTAAGGAAGAGAATAAAAAGACTTCTGATTTCCACAAATACTTCTTAAGACATAAACTCTAACTTAGAAGTATCACTCAATTTCAGCGTCTATGTGAGAATAGAACGTCTATATTATTTCACCAAACATATATGGAGGATAAGAGTTAATCTTAATGCCATGATGTAATATAGAGAAAGTACCCTGGATCCTTAAGTTAACGCGACGTATTTTATACCCTTCAGCACCTTACCCGTGCTACCATAAATCTGCATTATTTTTTAAAAAATCAATCAGGGCACAAGAAGCACGTTCACAAATGTGGAAACTGGAAGAGATTCCACAGTATGTCCAAAGAGAACTAAGATTTATGACTGGGTATCAAAAAGCTTTAAATTAGACAATTTTCAACAAGTGAGATGGTTTGGACTTAAGATCAGAGTGGGAGAAGAAAAGCTTGTCACATAATTATGTAGTAGATAATGAAGTGGCATAACCAAGAACACAAGAGGTTTCCAGGACATCAAATGGGAATTCAGACATATGTATATATATATATATATATATATATATATATATATATATATATATATATATATATATATATATATATATATATATATATGTGTATATATATAGTGTGTGTATTAACGGTTATAAGGGTTTTACTCTACATATAATCAGCAAATAAAGGTCCTTGTGGAGCTCCGTCAATATATTCATAAAAAAATAAAAGTGCAGGTGAGACTAAGTATGCTACTGAGGCGTAGAATAGATTCAGGGAACAATTAACTTAATTCATTTACACTGCACCAATCAAAACAATCAAGGGGACAAAATTTACAGCTATAGGCTGAGAAATGGTTCGTAGGCCCTTCTTTTGGAGGCTTGAGTCATTTGCACAGTGTTGGAACAGCGTGACGGAGAACAGCTACCAAAAACACACCCCTAAAAATGGAAAATTGTAGGTATTAGGTGCGATAGAGTCATGTAGGCTACAGTATGATAAAAACTTTACGATGCCCTAAGTGACTGACAGACTAAGGGTGGGATGGATATTCTGGGATAAAGTTAGATAGGTCCAAAACCCTTCAAGATGGCGGCTTGGTCGTAACACAATAATGAATCACAAATTTCTCTCAAAGTATCACTTACATTACTCTAGAGATTAGCCAATGCCTAGGGGGGAAGTTGAAAGGAAATTACTAGCTGAAGGGAGTGTTGGAGGGTGATAATGGATATGCATTCAAGGAGGAGACAGAGGGCTGAGGGATGGAGCCCAACGGATTCTGACAAAACTCTTACCTGGTTTAATAAATTCTAGTGCGCAGGCTCCTGTTAGTCCATGGGCCGGACCAGATATCGGTACCATCCAAGGTGGCAAAACTTTACTTGTGCCTGTTTGTTTGTTGCATCAATAGAAGTAAAAAATGGTATGATAGCCTTTCCATGTTGGTAGCTTTGTGGCTTATTTTTGCGAAAAACTCAGTTTCGTAGGGTAATTTTTTCCTATTTTTTTCAAGAAAACGGTGCATTGTATACATGAAGGGAATAGAGACTAATAATTTAGCAAATTAAATTCTGCACAGATTTGCTTCTATGCATTTTTATGGTATGTGTCAAAATTTGTGTGCATATGAAGCCGGAAGTTGAAGGCATGTTATCTGCAAAATAAACAAAAATGCGTTTTCCAGCTATATTTCGTTCAGTAACACTAAAACAAGTAATTTCTTGATAAAATGTCATAGAGATGAGATTGCAGGGTGATGATTCCTGTTTTGAATGGAATTTTTTTTTTCCTTCAAAATTTATATATTGACGTCTAAAACGTAAAAAACTAAAAATTTCTTTTTTTACAGAATTCCTGATCTTGATATTATTTACATCTTAACCCTTACCAGATTATGTTTCTTAACCCATACTGTTAACTGTAACAAGTGAAAGTGCTGAATGATGGCGGACACTGAACACCCTTTTCCGGAGCTGCCTCCAAAGGGCCCAAAGCTAAAGTGCATCATTCATTGTTCAGATGATACCGACAACCTAATTACACCAAAATCTGTTGACTCTTAGAACACTCTCCTCTGGGTAGCTCAAATACAGCAACATGACCCCATACTGGAATTAGCTAAAGACACTCCTCAAGGAGAGATCCCAGACCTCAATTATCACAGGAAATGTCGTAGCATCTTCACAATGAAGAAAGCACTAGCTGGCATCATTGCACAAAAAAAGAAGACTACCAGTGGCAGTTATGTAAGGGTTGGTCGTGCAGGCCCATCCATCTCAAGAATATATGAAGCAAATTGTGTATATTGTCAGAAAAAAAAAAAAAAACACGCCAAACAACAGAAGACCCGAGAAGTGTTAGTGAAGAGCAGAGAACTTACAGCTGATGCTAAGATCAGGAGTGCCGCCACAAAGAAACTGGACAGCAGAATTCTTGGCATTGTTAGCAGAGATATTGTGGCCACTGAAGCACACTACCACAGGTCCTGCTACAGATTGTACACATGTAGTGAAACTTCACAACAGGAGGGTGCTCTTAGTGCCAATGCTCAAGAGGATGAAGATATATATGAAGCGGCTGTTAGTCAGTCATACAGTGAACTCTTTCATTACATCCGTGAGGAGCTTTTCGGTACCCCAAAGGTTCTGATGATGACTGATATTACCTCTAAACTTGCAGCATCGATGAAGAACTTTGGTGTGGATAAAGTACAGGATTCCACCAAAAAGCACATGTGTCAAAGGATTGAGACTGAGTTTGGTGGTTCTATTCACATCATCCCAGATCATAATGGCAAACTTCTCATCTATCCAAACAATTTAACAGTGCAGGAGCTTGTCAGGGAAAACCAGTCTCTAAAGAAACAGTTGAAGACCCTGTCCAGAGGTGATGCCCAGATATCAACCAATCCTGGCCACCAGAGATAGAGAGTGTCACATCTGATATTATCCCAGAATCCTTATTGTATTTCTTGCACATCTTGCTCAGGCTCCAACAACCCTGACAGCATTGACAGTGTAACCCCAAGAGTTCAGCATCTCATGCAATCATTTGGCCAGGACATAGTGTATGCAGTGACATGTGGCAAAGTCAAGCCATCCAAACACATTGCCCTGTCCTTCAGTGTTAAGTCTTTGACAGGTAATGTTCAGCTGATAAGCATCCTCGACTGCCTTGGACATTGTGTTGCATGCTCACAGATGGAGGAGATTGACACTGCCCTGTGCATGCAGAAGTTGTCTACATCAGGAGGTGGTCCTACACTGCCAAGCAACATTTATCTTAGTCTCTTCACAACCTTGGCTTGGGACAACATTGACCACCTAGAAGAAACGCTGAGTGGTGAAGGTACGCCACACAGGGTGAACGGCATTGCTGAGCCGGAAAAGATAACAGTCCTAGTCCCTGACCAACCCAGGCCTACTGTGGCTAGAACAAAGAAGAGGAGCACTGATGCACCTCCGTTGATGCTACCAACATACAACGCCCGGCAACGGGCAGGCCCACCGATGACCAAGACCGCTGAAGTTGTTGCTGACATGGAGACCAAGCTTGCCAGGCAGAAGAATCTTGTTTGGATGCTGAGCTGCATGCTGCAAGAGAAAGATCAGTCAGTGAGCAGCTGGACAGGCTTCAACATCAACACCCAGGAGGAAGTGGCAGTCACCCCTGACAACATTGGCTACCTTCCCACAGTCAATGCCCCTGCCACACAGATGTCCACAGTCAGTGAGATTCTCAAACAATCACTCCACATCCAGCAGTCACTGGGCCTGACAAAGTTTGTATGAGTCTTTGACCAGGCATTATATGCAAAGGCTGTCGAGATCACCTGGAAGCACCCTAAACAGTTCAGCAGCATCATCATCAGGATGGGTGCTTTTCATACCATCTGCACTCTTCTAGCAATCGTCGGGAAGCGTTTTCAAGATGCCCGATTGGCCTACATGCATTCACTGGATGCGACTCTGTTAGCTGCTTTGCTGGTAAAGGTAAGCTATTAGCATTAAAGCTACTCAAGAAGGACCTAACTAACCATGCATTCAAGTAGCTGGGCCAACTCTGGGAATTAAGCAATGAGATTTTTGAGAAGCTTGAGCAGTTTACCTGTGCAATGTATGCTGACTGCAGGAGCAACAAGAGCAGAAGCAGTACCGTCAGGTGCAGCAGTGCCAACGAGCTGCGCTACCAGCTTTTCTGTGCCAAGAGAAGGGAAGCAGAGTCAAACCAACTGCCACCATGCAGAGACTGCCTCTTCCTACACACTCAGAGAGAGCCAACTTCCAGGCTGCTGTCTGGAGACGTTGTCTGGAGTCCAAGCCCAGCATTCCAAGCCCCAGTGAGCATGGCTGGACTGAAGAAGTGCAGCAGGAGGAACCTGACCTTGAACCGGATTCTGAGGATTCAGAGGATGATTAAATGTTGGAGCTGATGGAATATTATTATTAATAGGTTTTTAGTTTAGTTCTAAGAAGTCCATACATGAAACGTCACCCTTAATTAACAAGATGATAATCTTCTAACTGCACAAAATTGTCTGGCTGTGATTAGAAAAAAAAAAAAGACAGAAGCACGCTTTACAAATACCTAGTCATTTTGCATATATTTACCCCTTCTAAGTGCAATGAATTCTTAATTAGCTTAATAATATAATTGGCCAAAACTATTGGTGAAAGTAGCATAATTATATATGTTTATGAGTTAAGAAATAATTTATATATTGTGTCAAACCTCTCGCCTCTTGTACCTCTGAAAGCTATTGAAATATAATTTAATATTTTTGTGTACATAGATTATACTTAGAATTTAAATAAGTATGTAAAAAGTTTATTGGAATTGGTACATTGTGCCCTTGAGGTGAAAAAATAACACATTACATCATAGGATAGCAATCTAAAAATTTCACCTAATTGTCAAAATAGAGACATTTGCGTTTGCTATGGAAACCTCATTTACAACAAATATTCTTTTATAACCAAATATACTTCTTTAATTAGATTTCCCCTGCAGCTTTATCGCCTTAGATTTGAATTTTGTTTCTATATTGGTATATAGTGGTTACATAATGAAGTGTTCCAAAAAATGGAAAAATTGTGGATAAAAATACATTTGTTGTACTATGAATAAAGTCTGCAACATATATACACCTATTTCATATCTTGACCTTCTAGAGAAACTCATGAGCAACATTTTGAACCCTTATTTGTGAGGATATGTTGAGTAGTTTTAAAGTTATGAATGATTTTGTTACTTGAACTTGGAAAAATAGCCCTCTTAAATTTCGTCTTACTTATATGTTTGAACGGTGATATCAATCAAAAAGCTACTCATCTGAAATGGCTATCATGTCATTTCATTAACTTTAGATATCAGGCTATCCAAAAAAAACAGCATAAAGTTTTGCCACCTCGAATGGTACCAATCACCCAAAATTTGGGGTCTGGCCCATGGACTATGTGGAGGGCTTCTCGCAAATGAATTATTCTTCTCTTTTGTACTGGTTCTGTGCAAGCGCCGGACATTCGCTTGCTATGTGGTTTATGGTCTCGTCTTTGATATTGCACTTCCTGCATATGGGTGAGATATTATTGCCATCTGTTGTTCTTTGGACATATCTGGTTCTTAGGGCCTGATCTTGTGTCGCTGTTAGCATTTCTTCTATTATTATTATTATTATTATTATTATTATTATTATTATTATTATTATTACTGATCTCTCGCACACATATTCTCAGGAATTAGGTAATAGCCCAATAACATGATTAATTTAATCTTAAGATTAGAGCGCTCAAGCATTTGTTTATCGTCGGGTGAGTCGGTAGAGTTGTCGGATAGCACTCGCTAGGCTCGAGTTCGAGTCTCCGGCCGGCTAATGAAGAATTAGAGGAATTTTTTTCTGGTGATAGAAATTCATTTCTCGGTATAATGTGGTTCGGATTTCACAATAAGCTGTAGGTGCCGTCGCTAGGTAACCAGTTGGTTCTTAGCCACGTAAAATAAGTCTAATCCTTCGGGCCAGCCCTAGGAGAGCTGTTAATCAGCGCAGTGGTCTGGTAAAACTAAGGTATACTCAACTTCATTTTTTCAAGCATTTTGAACAAAAAGAAAAAAAAAAAAAACGGGCAAGCGGGGTCGGGAATTTGCATTGGGGACACAATATCAATTAAATTAGGAAGCTTCTTTTCCTCAAATATTTTTGAACATTATAATATTGTCTCCTATTTTTCCCCCGTTGTTATATAATAGTATAAATGTAAGGCTAAATATTTATCCAGTATATCTAAAATTAATTCTTGCATCGTGATACATTCTTCAAAATTTTGATTTATCTTAGTTTAATCTGTTTCATATGAAAAGATAATTTAATCAATCTACGAGGTACCTCATTTGTCGTCGTCACTTACCAAAGTAATCATCCTCGTTATTATTATTATTATTATTATTATTATTATTATTATTATTATTATTATTATTATTCGGAAGATAGACCCATTTCATATGGAACAAGCCTAAAGGGGCCATTGACTTAAAATTCAAGCTTCCAAAGTATATCGTGTTCATTTGAAAGAAGGAACAGACGACAAAAAACTTCCTGATCGTTACTGGTTTTCAACTTTTCCCAGTTTGTCTCACTAGGAAGTTGTGAAATGCTGCCGTTATGTGTTTTCTGTCGGGTCTCGAAGACAAACAACCTTTGGATTCGGAGAATCTTGTCCCTCTGTCACACAGTCTGTGTTTGAACTGCGTAAATCTGTGGGGATACTTCCCTTTCCTTCGTAAATAAGAATCCATTTCTTTAGCTCCATTGCCATTCGAGAGCGAAAGTATTGTACCTTTGTGAGATACTGTTGTTATCTGTTGACTTTTTACTTTAGGGATGTACAGGTAAAGGTATTTTCATATATACATCCATGTATACGCACGCGCACACATACACACACATACACACACATATATACACACACACACACACACACACATACACACATATATATATATATATATATATATATATATATATATATATATATATATATATATAGAGAGAGAGAGAGAGAGAGAGAGAGAGAGAGAGAGAGAGAGAGAGAGAGAGAGAGAGAAATATACGCATATACAGTATATAACTAGCCATGTAACATTCAGTGGCCTCTAAAGGTTTCATCAAGTAACTC
>NC_089747.1:53042950-53057950 GCF_040412425.1 Macrobrachium rosenbergii
TCCTCGAGGGAGCACATAAAATTGCCGGTAAATATGGGCCCTAATGGAGAACCCATAGCTATACCATCTATTTGAGAATAACAATTGTTATTAAAAATGAAGACAGTGTCTTGCACTGCCAGTTGCAAGAGTTTCTTAAAATCAGACTTATTAAAATTATTAAAAAGAGAGTCAGTTTCAGGAAAGAGTTTGTTGACAATAATTTCAATAGTTTCATTCACAGGTACGTTGGTAAACAAAGACTCAACATCATAACTGACCATGAAGAGGTCTGAGTCCTGGCTAAGTATGGCTTCTTTGAAGTGGAGCGAATTTTTTTTATATTACATTCATTTTCTATTAGGGGAGAAAGCAGGGGAACAAGGAACTTAGCTAACCTGTAATTCGGGGTATCGTATGACGCTAGTCTAGGTCTGATGGGAAGCCCTTCTTTGTGTGTTTTAGGAAGTCCATACATAATGCCATAAGTAGAACCGGTACTATAAAGAGAATGGTATTTTTCCTCAGTTATAATATTCTTATCTTTAAGACACTTTAAAAATCTGTTGATCCGGTCTTCAGTTTTAAAAATGGTTGCAAAGTCTGGTTTTCCTAGGAGTTAGAATTTAGTGTTGTCTTTTAGAATGTTTTCGGCCTTATCAATATAATCTGATTTCTTTAGTAAGACAACACCCTTACCTTTGTCTGGGCGAGTGATAACTAAGGTGTCATTCTTAGCTAATTTCTTAAGTATGCAAAAGTCTTTTCTAGAGAAAAAAAGGAGCCCAGTGGGTTGTAAGTTTGTTAAAGGTATTATGTGCTAGAACCTGTAATTTTGTACGTAGTCCTGGAATGTAAAATTAATATTCAGATTGATTAACCTGGAAAAAAGCATTTCAAGTTAACTATAGAATTGATTGTAATTGGGTTTGTAACAGGGCAAACCGAAATCCAAACCAAAAGACAAGATGAATTCTTCCCTTTGGGTTAATTTATAACTACAGAAATTGAACAGTTTTCTTGTTCGAATTGAATATAGGGATATTGATACCAAGTTTAGACAGTTTCCTCTCGTGAACCATCCGGACTTCTGAAACAAAGCTTTCCATATATTTATTAAGTAAATATTTAAAAATAAAACAATCGACAAATGACAAATTATGAATAACAGTTTTTTGCACTGTCTCGGCTTGAGTTGTCAGCTTATTAATGACTTTGTTCTTAAGATTAATAATTTCCATTTGTAATAGGTTTTTAGTAGCTTCTTCATAAAAATGTGTGTGATACAGTGATGACTTATACAATTTAAATTTAACAAAATTAGGTACAATCTGGTTGATGCTACAGTACTGTAGCCTCAATAAATGTTTTTTATGGACCACCTGAGATGTACTTCCTCCTTCAACCGTCTTCTTTTATATACATATGTATACATAATATAAATACATACATACATACATACATACATACATACATACATACATATATATATATATATATATATATATATATATATATATATATATATATATATATATATATATATATATATATATATATATATATATAAAATACATCTAAATCTGTTAATCTGTTTTTGAGTTATTTTTCCCATGCAAAAAACGAAAATAAACTTGGGTCAACCATAAACGCCATACGATCCAATATCTAAATAACGGAACTTTCTTAGGAGCACCTCACAACAGAAAACCTATTGTTTACCAAAGAAAAAGCTCTCTCTCTCTCTCTCTCTCTCTCTCTCTCTCTCTCTCTCTCTCTCTCTCTCTCTCTCTCATTACAGTATTAGGGTAGCTAATTTCAGTGGAAATCTATGCACTTATATCTATTTTAGCCCCCCCCCTCCTCTGAAGAGAAACAATAGAACAAAACAAGAACCTTTTCTCCAGTACCAATTTCTCTCGTCAATAACAAACCTAATCATGTATTTTTACCAATATTGTTATACCACATTTAAAAATTTCATCACGCTCTAGCCTCGCTCTTTAATTGCCTCTCCCATTAGAAAGGTTATTAAATTTTCTCTCTCTCTCTCTCTCTCTCTCTCTCTCTCTCTCTCTCTCTCTCTCTCTCTCTCTCTCTCTCCATAAATTCACCCTACTTATCCCTTTGATCAAAACAATTATGAGCCTAATAAGCCTTTTGTGAGCGAATAGGATGGGAGAACTTATTAACCTAATTAGTGAAGCAGTACTCTTTTTTATTTTTTCTATTCCCGCAGGAATTTTATTCATTAGACAGATCATTAATTATAACCGTTCTAATGAGATGACTAATATTACATACAATTTGGTAAAAAATCTACATTTAATCCGTTGTCTCCGAAGTTCAATCTGTATTGATCTTCCAATTTAGGTGGTATTTTTTCAGCCATCTCTCTCTCTCTCTCTCTCTCTCTCTCTCTCTCTCTCTCTCTCTCTCTCTCTCTCTCTCTCTTAGTGTTTTCATTTTATATTTCAGTGAGGCATACATGTGAATAGTGGAAATTCATTCAGAAATACATTTGGAACAGTGATACATAGATATCTTTTACACACACACACACATATACATATATATATATATATATGTGTGTGTGTATACATATATATATGTGTGTATGTGTATATATATATATATATATATATATATATATATATATATATATATATATATATATATATATATATAATATATATATATATATATATATATATATATATATATACATATATATACACATATATATATATATATATATATATATATATATATATATATATATATATATATATATATATATATATATATATATATATATATATATATATACTGCTGACAAACCCTGGAGCTTCCCAGGAAAACTTTGAAGGACTCAGAAAAATGCTGCTACATTTCCTTTAAATTGTTTTGTAGTGTAAAGCATGTGTACTACCGTTGGCAATGTTTTTCTTTCATGTAACTAATAATTCTGTTTCGTATTCATTAAAGACACTCTGCTCGAGGGAAAGGTGACAGAAATTCACGTATACCGAAAGGTTAGTGTGTGAAGAGATTCACTTATGGAAATGAATAGCTGATGAATCGCTGTAAATACTATATAGGGGACCCTTTGACAAATTATATATACCCTTCGTGAACAAAAGAATTCTACGCCAGTAATCTTATCAAGCCATATTTAAATGCGAATTTCACACAGGAACTGATCTCACAGTCATCGAAAGCCCGTGCGAACGTTAGCCTCCCTCCCTGCCCCCCTCTCTCTCTCTCTCTCTCTCTCACAGTCAGATCAGAATTTAACAATATGATTTCACAGCAATAACGAAAAAACAACCGTAATTGATGAAAGACATGTCAGCAGGTCTACGGGGAAGAAATGTGGTTTGGGCTTGCGCACAACTTCAGTTAGAGTTGGTAGAATTGTGAGCTAACACTCGCTAGGCCCGAGTTCGAGTCTCCGGCCGGCTACCGAGTTCGGGTCTCTGACCGGCTAAAGAAGAATTAGAGGAATTTATTTCTGGAGATAGAAATTCATTTCTCGCTATTATGTGGTTCGGATTCAACAATAAGCTGTAGGTCCCGTTGCTAAGTAACCAATTGGTTCTTAGCCACGTAAAATAAGTCTAATCCTTCGGACCAGCCCTAGGAGTGCTATTAATCAGCTCATTGGTCTGGTAAAACTAAGATATACTTAACAACTTCAGTTAACCCGGGACCATTCAGTCGCCTGATTACCACCTCATTTTCAAGACTGGTATGCGAATGTTATCGCATTAAACCAAGATGGTAGGCTGTTAGCTTGACAAATAGCTTCATAATATCCATAAGTTATTATGATACAGTGTCCGTTGGCTTTACAAATATTAGATTACATTATCACGATGGTAATTTTAGACACCGTAAAGAGAGCTACAACTGTATTCAGTTTCCTGTGCGTGTTAACGAACGGGTTCAGTTTCCTCTGACGTTTCTCGGGGAAAGTGTAGGCTGACGTCTGAATGGTCTATTATAAAGATTGTCGATGTGTGTTTTCAATGGTGATTTTATCAAGGTAATAAACTATTATATTATTAATTATCATAAATTAAGATCAAACTTCACGTAAATTCTGAACAAAAATTTGTTATAGAATTTATTATTGCAGGTTAATCATACATATGACAGCACCTGGAAGAAAAGCTGGAGCATTTGGTCTGTTACTACTTTTTTCTGTGGCGAGGATTGTAAGGGCTGACTGACGTTGTGGTAGAAGTTGTTTTGAATTGCGTTGCTTTATGACTGAACAAAAGTCATTCTTATACAGTCATACAGAGCTGTTTAATTTTTTGGATGTACTAAACTGATTATTGGGTTTGCAGTGGGAGGAGTTAATGACGTCACCAACAGAAAGGTGGTTGTTCTCCACCCAAGCCACTGGTAACTCTCATAAATTACTAAAGAAAAGGTGAACAGCACTGGTAAAAAAAGAAAATTTCATTTTGGTCTATGTTTGTATGTCTGTCATGGGGTAGGGGTTTGATTTTGAGTTACAAACCTTTCTGGGGTGACATAGGGGCCATGTGCAAAATTTTGTCTGGGTCTGTCAGCCAGTTTGGATTTCTATAGCATTCAAACATACAAATATTCACTTTTTTTTATACAGGTATACTAGCAGACCAACCCGGCGCTGCCCGGGAAAACTCTGAATGACAGTCTGTGAGTAAGGGGGGGAAAAGGGAAGGGGGAAGAGGAGGGAGGAGAGGGGAAGGGAAGAGGGAGAGGGGAGGTGGAAGTGAATGGGAGGGAGAAGGGAGATGGGGAGGGCGAAGGTGGAAAGGGAGGGAAAGGAAGGGGAAGGAGGAGGGGGGGATGGAAGGGGGAATGGGAAGAGAAGGGAAGGATGACGTTGGCTTTTAGAATTTCTGGCATAAGATGAATATTTCCCCAGTGTCTATATTGTTCGCAAAAATCAGAAAAAGTTGTGAGACAGAGTTGAATATATGGTCAACTTACTTCCATTTCTCTCTCTCTCTCTCTCTCTCTCTCTCTCTCTCTCTCTCTCTCTCTCTGGTGTGTGTGTATGCGAATTCCGTGCTCTATTGTGGACATGTAGGTTATTTTTATATATTTTAAAGAACTACAGGAAAGGAAACAAGCTCTCTCTCTCTCTCTCTCTCTCTCTCTCTCTCTCTCTCTCTCTCTCTCTCTCTCTCTCTCTCTCTCTCTTAGAAATAATATCTCGTTTATTTTCAATGTTAGAAATAATATCTGTTTACAACAACGTTTTTGCTATCCATGTCCGGATGGAAAATAAAAGTATATAGAATGAATGATCTATTATGACTAGATAAGTATCTTTATATATATATCAGATATATTGATATATATATATATATATATATATATATATATATATATATATATATATATATATATATATATATATATATATATATATATATATATATATATATATATATATACTGTATATATAAACACACACACGTGTGTGTACGTATGGATGTATACTCTCACTCCACGGAAAACCCGTAGTCTTGTCCTTACTTAAACGTGTGTTAGAGTGCTTCTGAGTGTGTGTTGCCATAAATACATATGATATTTTGAGACAGCGGAAAAAGAAAAATTACTATAGAACTGCCCATTGTTAAACTACATTGAAATTGGGATAATTCCGTGAAAAAGGCAGTTCTTGATGTAAATGATTATGATGCCTCTCCGTCTCCCTGAATAGAGAACGATTTACATTTCAGGAATCATCAAAGTTCTTTGACATTTTACGGTTTAAGCATCTTCGGTTCATCACAATGGCTCCAAAAATATGCTCTTGTAGTATAGCACTGATTTCTTATTAGTCATCTTTTGATACAAAGATTATTCCAATTATATTTCTAAATGTTTGAAAGCCCTTTTTCTGGGAAACATTCTTCAGCTCAGAAATCCAAGTAGGTTATCCATTCGCTCGAGAAAATCACACACAAAGAAATTCTATTGTGTCTTAGGATACAAATGGCTAAATGATATAACATTACCAGATTAGATCTTAACTGTCAAAAAAAAAAAAAGGCATTCTTATTTTCAACTTTTTTGACGCACTGTTAAGAAAAGAATCGTTCGAGATATAGGAAACATAAATAACGTTCTTGCTATTTTCAAGTGGTTCTTAAAATAATCAATTACAGCAGCGGAATTTCATGTGAAATCGGATAAGGGAAAAGGAAGAAATGTATTCTGAAGTCTGATTAAAAAATGATCAGGCGCTTGCTAAATCTTTCATGGGCTACTGCTCAGGTATTAAAAAAGAAAAAAGAAAAAAAGTCAAAAGTGTTCTTATAAAATGTCTTCCACTTCGTATCTACTTCGTCCAACATAAAGTCATTCCTCCATGACCTAACAGTTTAACATTTTAATATTTTAACAGTTCAGTATTATATCTCCATCGTTGTTTTGTTACTCAGTAATCATATTCGCCTAATCGCTATCGGAGGCCGAAAGGCTGAAATAATAAGACAATGAATTATAGAGAAGATCTCTTTTTCATTTATCATGATTTTATAAATGATTGTGATAAATTGACACTACAAACCTCCGACGAGAGAAAGGTATGTGATAAATTGACACTACAAACCTCCGACGCGAGAAAGGTATGGGAAAAAAGGACCCACAAATCTCGCCAGATTTATGGCAAATTTTTAATTGAAACCTCGGGAGTATGGGGGGACATCCCGAGCAAAGGTCTCTGCGCTCAGATGAAATAAAATCTCACGAAGATTTTTTGTTTTTTTAAAGATCGTCTTAAAATAAAATAAAATAAAATAAAATATTTAAAATCAAAATTTGGTCATTCAAATACAGTTTCTCTGACTGAACATCAATATGTTTTCAAAAGTACTTATGCAAATATAATTAACTAAAAGGAACATGGATGAGTGCATCGTAATATTTAGAAAAATACGGAGTAAAACAAAACACGAAGACCATTTCAATTTTTCTAAATAACTAAGATGACTAAAATTACTGCTTATTGTGGGAGTTAGCGCCCAAGAACATTCTAAGCCTGCCTTATTTTAGTGGTTTTGAAGCCATAAAATCATTGTTAAAATCTTTTAATGTCAACCTGGGTTTTTCCCATAATAACACACTAAAGGGTATGTTAGTAAAAAATACCCCTAAGGAAAGCAACAACACAATTTATAAAATTCCATGCTTGGACTGCTCTTCTTTTTATATAGTGAGTATTAACCAGCATAAGTATTCTGTCAAAACTTGGCAAGCATCCAGTGCGATATGCATTCATTTAAGTGAAACTCCCACAGGAAAAATTGGACTGACAGTTGAGTGATTGCCAGATCGAAAGATTTCTCTTCACGAAATCTTTTAGAATTTGCTATTTTACAGCTTACTTCCAGCTGTAATTTTAATCTTAGCCCTGGCATGTATTGTTTGGATCCCTGTATTAGTAAAATGTTCAAGAATGACCTTAAAGATAAAATCACTGACTTAATTACTAATGAGTTACCATATGTATTTTCTATGTATTTGTGTTTAACAGTTGTTTGAAAATGTTCATTTTGCTAATATTGTTATTGTTTACCAAAAGGAGAATATATTAAGTGTTGTACTTTTATAAACTTATGTAATCAGCTTATTCTTTCCAAGGTCATTTTTGGTGGTCAGTCTCTTCCCCCGTATAATTCTTTAATTGATTCCTCCCTGCTTCCGAGCCGGTAGGCTTAATCTTTTGTTGAATCTCTCAAAGATATACCTTTGTTTTGGTATGTCCACTAATTCTCCAAACTGTGTTGGATTCCAGGTGCTTCTGTTCCTTTATAATCCCCATCCTCTGGGTTATCTTTATGTCATCTGTTAAATATACGACATTTGTTTTAAACATACTTTTTTATTTATTGTCAGTTTGCTCATAAAGGACCGTGTGTCGAAAGGCCCAGCAACCAATCCGTTGTTTCACTTTTCCTTCGTGGTATTTGCCTTTATTTATACATTTCTCATGTCCCATATCTTCGTTATTCAGTTACACACACACACACACACACACACACACACACACACACACACACACATATATATATATATATATATATATATATATATATATATATATATATATATATATATATATATATATATATATGTGTCTGTTTGTATGAACATAACATACATAAATACATATATGTAGATAGATACACCGTTATACACATATATCGTAATCTCTTACATGGGTGAATACATTAATTGTCCAAAAGGAAGATTTTTTGAAATTACAGATTGCCAAAATGGTACGTGAATATGCAATGACGTCATAACAATATATTATGGTAATAAGCTAATGATATTTTTTCAAAAATTACACCTGACACAATAATTACCTGCCTTTCGAGTGAAGCTTCATGTAACTCTTATAAATAATTGTATCAATAATGTTTACTAAAGCACTCATCTCTCTCTCTCTCTCTCTTATATGTATGTATGTATGTATGTATGTATGTATGTATGTATGTATGTATGTATGTATATATATATATATATATATATATGTATGTATGTATGTATGTATATATATATATATATATATATATATATATATATATATATATATATATATATATATATATATATATATATATATATATACTGCATATATACTGTATAGAAGAAAGTAATTTCACGACACTTTGTTTCCCTTGATAAGATGTCTACCTTTTAAAATTTGGGCATAAATTATTTTTGTCGAACTTGAGCACATCATTGTGACATAGTATTTATGTTGTCTTGTTTATTTTTCAACGTACAAAAAAATTCAAACCAATTCACGTTCAAAATAACGCCAAAATAAGTTTCGTCATATGAAAAGCGAATTTTTACTGAGCTAGCAGAGTGAATTTTAGATGGAATATTTATTGAATATTGATCACTCCGCCCAATGAAATCTCTCGGGTGATAATCATAAAATTTATTGCAACTTTTCCCTTGAATTGTACGGATAATTACTTTAAAGTGTTTTCTTTTACGATTGATCTCAATGCGTCATTTGAACATGTTGTTTTGTTAATTTTTCTTTTTATTTGAAACCATGTCGATGAAATAGACTAAAAACGATAACAAAAAAAGTCGGTAAACACATGCACTATTTGATTAGGTCCCAGTTCTGAAAGGTTTAATCACTATTGATATCACATGTAGTTATCATAACACGAATAATGAAAATGATTTAATGACTCGGGCGTATCCAATTACTATTCGCGTCGATGATGCAGTTTTTTTTTTTTGTCTGTCAAATGTTTTTTTCTCTTCAACTCTTTAATGAGATTGATACTAAGTACATGATTACCGAAGGTTTCTGCGTAATGATTATGTCAGTGACCTTTTTTTTTACAGCATGTCCCCATCGGACTTTATCAGGAAACACTGTTGTATAATATAACAATTAATAATACACCATACCATCAGATCTAATCTTGTAAGTCAGAGAGAGAGAGAGAGAGAGAGAGAGAGAGAGAGAGAGAGAGAGAGAGAGAGAGAAATACCTTCCAAAAATTCCCGAAAGGTCATAATTCTAAACTGGAAAGGAAATTAGTTCATTAGGCTCCACTCCAAAGTGACATTAACGAATCAATAGTTACAAAATATCAGACAAAAATAATGCTCAATATATGACAACTGCAGTATTGCAAGAATTTTTTTTTACCAGTGTCAGTCCAGTAAACTGAATTGATGCAGACAACATTAACATAGAATTTAGAATTCATTGGTTTCAACGTGTATGAATAAAGCCAATAGCAGTAAGAAATTTAATCCTGTATTGGTTCTTTTTTTATATCAGTGACACCTGCAGGATGGAGAGAGTGCTCATTATTTCTGAAAAGGGGAAAAGAATTATTCTCACGCAGCACCGATTGATTTTTATTAGAAGTTGTTTTTGTTACATCAAACATCAAAGTGATAACCATACATAACGAAAAAGTAACTTACTATTTGGAAGGAATTTCCCGTTCTATCAGTATTCGATATATTGACAATACAAGAATTCCTATCGGCTTCACTTACATCATCATTACGTAGTAGCTGTCAGTAAGGATTATATAAAAGTATATAACGAAACAAAGCGACGGGCTTCATAAAAAAAATATACATCGACCGAATAAAAAAAATTTTCAGCAAACACTAATATGCAAATTTGTGTCCAGTGATATGCACAAACCGGTTTTGGATATACAAACAGCTGATCATATACTGCCATCTGGCGGACAGACTCAAATAGATATGTAGGAACCTGACACAAACATTGATTCCATTTTTTTTGCAATATATTACATCCTTGAAAAGTCGTTGGCAGAGACAAATAGCATGAGGTCCAAGTAAAATATGCATGTATTATTATTATTATTATTATTATTATTATTATTATTATTATTATTATTATTATTATTATTATTATTGCCCCTGGTATTATCATTGCACTTACTTATGTTGTCATTATTATTATTATTATTTTATTATTATTATTATTATTATTATTATTATTATTATTATTATTATTATCCCTCATGAAAACTGTTAACGTGAAAATAACTTAATCTATGATCCTGTTCTTGAAGCCTTCTTAACAAGGCTTAAAACTTCTCCGCCCTCACCCCGTGGGAAGACCATAAATAATGTTCCGTATTAACTTATAATATCCTCAGAGTATATTAAAACAAATATATGCTCTTGGGATATGTCAAAATTATCATAAAAATTGCATAAAGAACTGACGGAAAAATACAACCTTGGCAGCCGATTGCTACGTTTGGAACACGTAGCTATTTATAAATTTTTATCACAGCAACGTGACATTTTATTTACAAACATTAAGCTGCAGATGTCGTTTAATATCGAATTCGCTATACTTCGGGAATATCGTCGAAGGGAAATTATAAGTGATAAGTGATTTGGTACCTAAGTGACTTGAATACTCGACAGTACAGCCTACGTCTTCCATTCGACGTTCAAAACCGTTGGGCTATCAAGAGAGGTATAAGTTAATGCCGGCTCCACCGTACATATATACCCGTTAATGCCAACGCCAAGTACAATTCCCCGCATTCGACGGGTATATGTGCGGTAGAGCCGGCATTAACTTACACCTCTTTGATAGTCCAATGGTTTTGAAGTCGTTGGTTGTACCGTCGTGTGTCCGAGTCACTTAGGTACCAAATCATTCATCACTTATAATTCCCCTTTGATGATATTAACGAAGTAGCTTAATGTTTATATACAGTATGTATATATATATATATATATATATATATATATATATATATATATATATATATATATATATATATATATATATATATATATATATACTACTTTTTCATTCTCTTATAAAGTTCTCTTCTTCTCTTTTAGAACGCTTTTTTCACACTCTTTTTTTATTATTATTATTTATCAAACTGCCCTTCTTCCTTAACCATTAAAGGCTTTATCATCGATCATCCTTACAGTATCCCATTACTTGACCTATTCCGGATAATCTGCAGTTTAAAATGACTGCAAGCACGGAATGCAAGGACTGCTCTTATTATATTGAGACTACTTTTCATTTTTCACGAGATTGTGTTTCTATCGTGTCATGAATTCAAGAAGCTAGTAGTTAGGTAAAATTACTGTATTTTAAATGCAGCACTTGTCCATCAAAGCTCACTATATTTTTCATAGCCGTTTCCTCCTTGTTATATTTTTCGTGAAAACACATTAGTTCTAATAGTGCTGAAAGTACAGCTGGTGTTCGCGGTAGCTTTGATTATATATATTTTTCTGTAAATCTGCACTTTATTTACTATAAGCACGTCATATTATTAATGATGTTAAGATAGCGTCATTGTTTTTTTTAAGGAAAGGAGTTTCTTGTCATTTAGATTACTTAATGGGAATAGTACAAAAAAACTTATCTCTTGCTGGAATGAAAATAATTTTTGATAACTGCTTGAAAAGAATTATAGCAAGTTTTTAGTAAATTGTTTTAGCCATTTTGATAAACATGTAATTAAATTAACAACACTGCTTGTAAACATTTACACCACGAGCGTACATGTACCGAGGTCGATTTTTCTGACCGCGTAAAGCGATCGTTGTCTTTGGAAGGGGCGGAAGGCGATAAAATACAACTCTCTTTAAACAGAACTATGAATAATTGACCTTCCTGAGCTAATTAAGCTTGAAAGAAGGCCCCTAAGAAGTTGTTGATGAGAAAGTTCTTTAAAAAATCCTAGTGTTTGTTTGTCAAGGTTAATGATTGGAAAAATATGGATGAATATTCAAAGAATGGTCATGCATCTTTGATGATTTATTCATAAAGAATTGTTCTTGTTTTCGTTATGTAAAAAATACTGCTTAACTTAACCAATATTTCTGAGAGAATTGAGATTATATGTATACTCAAAATTTTGAAAATGTCTCCAGGAATTTTAGCAGATATTTCAAAAGGGAAAAGTTTTCCTTTTGATTTGATTCCCGGAAGAAGGTTGCAAGATATTAACCAAAGGCTGTGTACAAAGAAAAACGGTGAAAAGAAAAACTATGGATGAAAATGTTTTCATATCGAAACCAAATATTTTATATCAACACAGATACATTTGATACATTTGTATATATATATATATATATATATATATATATATATATATATATATATATATATATATATATATATATATATATATATATATATATATATGTATATATATATATATATATATATATATATATATATATATATATATATATATATATATATATATATATATATATATATATATATATATATATATATATATATATATATATATATATATATATATATATATATATATATATATATACACACACAATCGTAGGCGTCCAGGAAAGGCACTCTGATACAGTTGATAGTTTGTTGCTAATGCCGACGTTTCACAATTACATACAGCGAGTTGACCCAATAATTATTCATAAAAACATTTATTATAACAACTAATGAAAAACACTACAATATTATCTCAGTTAAAAAGCTAATTCTTTTAAAAATATCAGAGGCACCATGACGGGAGCTAAAACGAAACTATTGAAACAAGGAGAGAAAAATACAAATTAAAACAAAAATAGATAAAAAGGAGAAAACAAGGTAACGATAAGGCCAATAGGGCCATCAAGCAATAAACAGCTGAGTAGATGATGTTTGGGTGTTTAATGATGGAACTGTTAATGTTATCTTTATGGACTCTAACGTTGTTAAGTCGCTGTCTTTCTGTGTTTGATTTTCAAATAACAGGACAAACACAGATAGTGATTTAGGTTAGAAAGACAGAGAAATGTGTCTGTAATATTCATTTTCAAATTAATTTATTCAAATTATTGTGATATTTGGTTTTCATTTAAGATTTGGATGAATTCTCACAATTTGTAAATACACGAAATTCGTATTTTCCATTTTTTCTAAAAAAAAAAAAATAGGATGGGAGCATTTTTTTCATTCCGAGGTTTCTTATACAATTGGTTGTTAGTTGTTAAAATCAATGAAATTATTTATAGTACAGTTAGGACTTATAACCACAAGGAATAAAATATCATTAAAACAGTGTTTTAATACAAGCACACACTCTCACATAATATATATATATATATATATATATATATATATATATATATATATATATATATATATATATATATATATATATATATATATATATATATATATATAGATGTATGTGTGCATGTATGCATATATAATGTTATCTGTCGAATGGTTGCGTCAGCTTTTTTCCACGATTATTTACCGTGAATTATTACATTAATATCTTAATCCTATAAATCCCAACCATCTCTCTTGATGAAATTTGCGCACCTAATTTTATTGTCATTACAGAACCTGAATATGCAGTGACAAGGAATTATTGAAAGGAAAACTATTAACTCACACTTAAATATTACGACCGCTTTCAGTCTAAAATATTATGGAGGTTAATGAAATGGCTTTTTATCATCTCTGACTTACTCGTTCTAATTAGAGGGGGCAGAAAATGAACACGTGATCACTTGACCTGACTCAGAAATCGCATAAATTTCATAACCTAATTTTTCTGAACAAAGGCGTCAAAAGCGTTATTGGGACTGTATTGTGGTGCTGACGTTATAAGGCTTGAATCAACGAGGCAATTTCTGAAAAGGAAATATTGGTAATTATTATTTTTTCTAATAATTCACCACTTAAAATTTTTGGAAAATAGAGATACCCCATAAGCTGGATGCTGTTAATTTTAGTTGTGGGAACTATTGCATATATATATATATATATATATATATATATATATATATATATATATATATATATATATATATATATATATATATATATATATATATATATATGTGTGTGTGTGTGTGTGTGTGTGTGTGTGTGTGTGTGTGTTTGAATATACAGAAGTATATTCATATTACACTACGTCTCTTTTCACTGTAAATGCTAGGTACCTCTTTGCCTTACCATTCGGATTTTGTTGCAAAGAACCGAAATACTTCAAAGTGAAAGTACAGAAATTATTCTAATAACATTGGCTAAAAATAAATGCCATTTCGCCCCCGTCTTTTATTTAATTTTATTTGAATTAGCCATCAAACTCTTGTATTAGACATAGACGAAAATTCGATTTTATTCTAGGATTTATTTTCTATGGGCAAGTAATAAATTTTTTTTTCATTATTACCTTTTTGTATCCATTTATCATGTTATGACTTTATCGATATAATTTTTACTTTATGTTATCTATCGTTCTTGGCTGCAGTTGTCGATTTATAAGTTTTTACGAAATGCTGAAGATTCAATCTTCCTCATTATTCTTCATTTTTATCATAATTTTCTTAACAAACTTTATGAGTCATCACTTCTTTTCTTTCTGTTTTCCTTGAATTTTTGCATTGGGCGGAGGAAGGAGACTGAGTACAACATCTAGGTGAATATTCCCGGGTATATGGGGGTGTTTGACGCGT
>NC_089747.1:53062950-53092950 GCF_040412425.1 Macrobrachium rosenbergii
TAATAAAAATAGCCCATAAAAATGCCAAAAGGTAGAAAGTTATTAATGCTATATATTACCCCTCCTGCATCTTGTCTGTGTCAGAACAACTGTCTCCCTCGACAGGCAAGTCGAGGGCTGACAGTTTTTTAAAATCTTTTTAAATATTTCTTTAATATTAACTTCCTGCCCTTTTTTTCTTTTAAATTTTAATGGGCTCCTTTTATTAGACAGAATTCTGTTTTAACAGAAAATATTTCAGAGATCATATATACAGTATATATAAAGAAGAAAACAACGCCTATGTCTGTGTATATATATATATATATATATATATATATATATATATATATATATATATATATATATATATATATATATATATATATATATATATATATATATATATATCAGTATCATTTTCCAGATATCGACATCTGTCAGTGATATATAATTACCATCAATTTATGTATATTCCACATATTTCTATCCAATATCGCGTCACTGAATAAATGCCCATAATTTACCTTAACAGATTACTTGAATTTGTTTAAATGGTTGTAAAGTCACGTGTGAATACAAGTTCAGAAATCTCATTAATAATATATGATACATAAAAGCACTGCTCAAAGACAGTTTATTACTTATATTTAATTTTCCACTTATTTGAATAAAAATACCCATTTTGGATTCTATCCCGTCCTTTAAAGTCATGTATGAGAGCACCTCTGCCTTTTTCTTAAGTGTTCTATGGTTTATATCCACAATGCCTAATCAAACTTTTGAAAGGTAGCTTGAGGAATCACTCTTTTTTTTGTATTAGGAAATACTATT
This sequence comes from Macrobrachium rosenbergii, assembly GCF_040412425.1. Lineage (NCBI taxonomy): Eukaryota > Metazoa > Arthropoda > Malacostraca > Decapoda > Palaemonidae > Macrobrachium > Macrobrachium rosenbergii. Next base: position 53,063,764 of record NC_089747.1, read on the forward strand.
TTTACAGTAAATATTCTGTATATATATATATATATATATATATATATATATATATATATATATATATATATATATATATATATATATATATATATATATATATATATATATATATTATATATATATTTTATATATATGGATATGAATCACAATATAAGTTCTACATTTGTAATGTTATCTATATATGAACGAGAATATAAATATAAATAAATATATAACAGAGAACAAATATAGTATATATTCTATATATATATATCGTGATGAAAGGAGACGCAGAACAGTAGAGGGGAAGTAAAAGGAAAACAACCTGAAGATAGAAGAAAAACCCAAGCTTTGAATTACGAAAACTACAGGAAAAGGCCTGTTGTCGTCACGCAAAAATGTTACAAAGGGAAATAAAACAAAAATGGAACGAAGTGAAAAAAATGTAAATTGGAACTGGCTCTTGCATACAGATCGGGGACGCAAAAGAAAGGTTATTGGTTAAGGCCGGAGGATGGTCCCACTAAAAAAAAAAAAGAAATATTGCCAAAAAATATTCAAAGAAAATGGTGAGGATCGAAAATTCAATTATAAATTGAAGTGCAGTATACAGGATAGAAAGATAATAACAATGGTGTATCTTTATTCCAGGAAAAAAACCGTTATATAGATGTAAACAATTGCAGATAAGTTTTTTAATTTCATATGCAAATTAGAATCATTAGCAAACTGACTCTGATTTTTAGGAAATTAAGTCCCATGAACAAAAAATGTCCGTATCTAAAAAAAAAAAATGAAATGAAAACCTAAGATCAAGACTTGTTGCTTTGACATAAGTTAATATAAATAAAAAATAAATTAGATAAATATTTTACAGGTATAGTTTTTTCTTCGAAAATACTATATGTTGCTATATCAAAAAATGATATAAGAAATGAATGAAAATATACATTGAAAGTAGAAAGAACTGCGAAAAGCTGTAGGTTTTATTAAGTTGTAAAAGAGTAACAAGATATGAATAATTTGGAAGGTTGTGAGTGGTTTATTTACATCAGTATTAGCAGGAATGAATAGGAAAAATCGAAAGAATGGAAATAAATAAATAAAGAAAGAGAGAGAGAGAGAGAGAGAGAGAGAGAGAGAGAGAGAGAGAGAGAGAGAGAGAGAGAGAGAGAGGACGACTATTGGGAATACTCAGATTTACTAAATCTGCATTTTATCAGATCTTCAGTAAACCATAATGAAAAAGATGCCATCGGGATGCGGGAAATCAGACATTTCTAAACAGTGAGACGATTCTAGATCATGATCAAGAGTCAGAAAATCTAGATTAAAATCGTGATGTATAGAGACGGAAATATAGGGACTGAGTAGGCTCTCAGGCTTCTACTGTGTATGAAAGTCTTTCAACACAGTAAATTACGGTACATGAAATACATAAAAACGACTCATCTTCCACTGTACATTTTTTTTTTTTTTTTTTTTTAATGCGAATACTTCTCCATGTGGACCATTGACGATTTACGGCAGTCACATCCCGTCTTCCATCGAACCAGTAAATTCTCCCTGACTGTCCAACTGAGTTGTAACGTCTAAATCATCTGAAAATTCATTTTGATCAAATTAAATAATAAAATTGTTTCCAAAAACCGGTAAATTTTACCATTTCTTACATCTCCAACAAGGTTTCATAAATAAGTTTCTTCTATCTGTTTTTGCCAATAAGCTGTCTTTCCCAATGTCTGTTTCACTGGGCATTTGGCAATTCAAAGATGTTTACTGCATTTGTTGTGATGTCAAGCCATCGCCAATAAATGCAGAAAAGGTGCTTTTATTGTCACGATTATTCGATTATATTCATGCTGCTGAAACAGGAATTTTTCTTAGCCAGAAAGGCAATTTTTGTATGCAAGATCCCAGCAATGGAGTTACCGAAATCTCTATAATCATAGCTATCTTGTGAGTTTAGATTTTTGCAAATGGATGTTCTTATACTGCATCTCAATGATGGACAGATCTAAGAAAATAATGTTCCATCTGTATGGGTTTTAATGCATCCTTTTTATGAGAATAAATTGATTTCTGTAAAAACCTTTTTTCATTTTTACAAATGAATTAAAAGACAAAAAAAAAAACTTGTTCTTGGGATGTCTAAACATAATGATACTATCTAATTCTGAAAAATACATCCATTTTGTTGATATAATTTGTCAATTATCATCAACTTCTGGGAATATAATAGAAGACATAACTTGATTAGCTTTATAAACAAACGTATTTGATTCAAAATCCCTGACAGCATGGTAACGAAAAGTCCCTGAATTCTGTCTTAACACCACAATTTTTCAACTCAGTGCAAACAATCAAATATTCGCAATTGCTGTTAAAATACTCTTGACATTGTGGCCGATTTTTAATGGCAGTTTCTTAATGGAATTCTGACTAAAAGGAATCATTACTAAAAGAAACATTTATATGAGTCAAGAAAAACTAAATGTTACATTTAAAAGGCTGGTGGCTTTAATGTGCAAAGAATAGAATTTGATTTAACTGAAAATAAATGACAATAGACTTCATTGTAAACCATTAGTTGAAAGAGTTAAGAAATTTTTTTCTGCAATGATGAGCAAAAATATCTGCACAGAACTTTGTAAAAAAATGTCAAGATATGGTGTACTAAGTTTTTCACTATAGTAAGAAAGATGAATTTATTAATAAGGAAAAAAGAATGATCCAATGAAAATGATTTCATGCAATGATGATATAACAAATTAAAACCAAAGCACTCATATGCTTTGTCATTTTGCGTTTTGTAGGTCATAAAGTATGACTGTTTCAGAAGTGCAATCAGTTTTATACTGACCTATTTTCTCAGTAATAAACAAATAAACATTGCCTGGGAACTTTTTCTTCAAAGCCAATGCCCTTTAGTACCCTCAGTTTGAAAGCACCATCACTTGTTAACTTAATTCAGTTAATTGCAGTTTTATAAAACTTTTTATCATGGCATTACTTCAATCGCACTTCCTCCCCACTTCCTCATCAGAATTCTTCAACCACTCTTTCAGATTTTTGAGAATTCTTGCTTTAGCCTCCTCTCCTGAAGACTTCCAGCTAGATACATCTTTTTGTTTTACATTTTCTTTATCAAATCAACAAAGATCACCGAGTTGACAAAAGTGATTTTTCTTGAGTGAATACGTATCTGTCTAGTAACGGAGCTTCCTCAAAATGGTAAGCTCTACTGCAATGGCGTCGTTTCCTGTTTTTTCTACACGAACACAACCCGAGTTCCTTGAAACAACTCATCATTTTGCACACCCTTTGTCTTTCAAGACAACTTTTGCAACATTTGATTAAACGGTTTGTTGTAATAAATTGAGACCATTAAAAAATTATTAAAAAATGCAAAAGACCGAAGCTATGATGCTGTTTTTAATGCTAGATGATAGAAAAAATTTTAATGCCTTATAGCTTGCTAAATTTACATAAAAATGCTTCAACGTACGTTATTTTTTCGCCCATAACGTTTTCTTGAATATGTTTGGTAAAAAAGATGTTTACTGTTTTAAAGCGATGTTTGTCGTAATAAATGCAGGAAAAGGTTATATTGTACTATGATCGCATATTTCTCCCGCAAACAGAAATTTTCTTGCATATATAATTTTGTATATATATAAATATATATATATATATATATATAGATTTTTGCATATTATATATATATATATATATATATTAATATTCTGTATATATATATATATATACTTACCTATTTCTATATAAAAACCTTGTTCTTTTTACAAATTAATTAAACAAAAAAAGAAAACTTGTTCTGGAATGCATGAAACTTTTTTTTACTTCAAAAGCAAAAATAACCTTTAAGATTTTTGCGTTTTCATAATTCGGTATAATAAAGCATAATTCCTTTATAAAAGATTGATAATCTGACAGCATGGTTGTTTTTTCTTCTTATTTTCGCAAACTGTAATTGTTTGTTAAAAATACTTTAACTTGTGGCCATGTCAGGACCTTAAGAGAATTTTGTAAAATGAATCATTACTAAAAGAAACATTTATATGAGTCAAGACAGTAAATATCATTTAAAAGGCTGGTTGGCGTTAATTTGCAAAGAATAGAGTTTGATTTAACTGTCGGAATAGATGCCGCTTTTGTGTTTCAGTTAAGAAATTGCCTGTTGAGCCACAGAATTTGTAATAAAAGGGGGCAAAAGAAGAGATGATTTATTAATAGAAAAAAGAATTGTGAGTGTAAATATGATTTCATGTAAAGATGATGAACTGATTTGAATTAACCAAAGATTATTGTCAGGTTTACTAGGTCATAAGAGTTTGCAATCAGTTTTATACTGACGTGCATTGCTTTACCTTCCTCCCCACTTTCTCATCATTTTCACTGTGTGAGTTTTCTTAATCTGTTTAAACATGTGTTTGTATATTATTTCTGGAGATTTTGTAAGTTGTTTTTCTTCTTTTTCGTGTGTAATTTAACTGTATGTTTTTTCGGCCATGTCGGGGCCTTACGGAACATTTGTAACAGTACTTGATTGCCATTCAGGACAGCTTCATTTACTTTGGTTGGGCAGATTTTCAAGCAAATTTTTAGTGGAATTTTTACTGTTTGAGTCCCGTTTTAATTTCAGTTGATCGCCTGGTTGCATTCCCAGGCCCTCTCTCAAACAGCTCTGTGCTGGACATTTTCCTGCATGCCTCTGCTGTCGAACGGAGTGGCCACTCCTGGTGCTTGTCTAGGTGGCACGCCTTGCCTAACTTTTCCCCGTCCTGCCAGTGCCGTTCTGTTCCTCAGAGCCATCATACTGCAGTTGATTGGAGTTTGAGAATGTCACTGTGGCTGGTCAGCCCATCTCTACCAGAAACCATCCTGTGATGACCTAAAGCCTTTGATCAGTTGTGTGGCAAAGCTCCTGTATTATTTTGCATAATTTTTTTTTACAGAATTCAAGTGTAAATATCGGTATTCATGTTGTACATGAGAATGTTAATTGGATTTCAGGATATTAATTAGATTTAGGGTTTTTTTTATGTCTTTCCCTTCGACTATCTCATCTTTGTGTGTGAGGTGGTCTTCTCATCTGTTTGATAGTTGTGTGTGTGTTTCTCAAGATCTTGTATGGTGAATGTTTTCGCTTCATTTAACTGTATTTTCTGGGAATCTTGCTTTTGAACATTTGTAATGGTACTTGAGTTTTAAGTTCACAGTATTTTTATCCTTTTTGAGTAGTTTTCATTTTCTTGATTGTTCTACCAGTGGTCAAACACAAAGCTTTATCCTGTATCTGAATTCTTATAGGTGGTGAGCACCTGATAATTATTGTAACTAAACAACATCGTTACAATATATATATATATATATATATATATATATATATATATATATATATATATATATATATATATATATATATATATATATATAATTTTCTTTCACCCTTTGGATACTCTTGTCATTACGAAGCTTCATATCCAAATGAAGAAATTTTGACACCCCCCCCGGCCAATATTCGGAACCGCATCAGGTATATGAAAGTGAGGTACGTTATCCGCCTGATCACGAAGAGGGATGTAAATCTCTTCCTGTTCATGCGTGCATATATCTGTCAAATTCAGATATTTTAGTAGTATTAGAGGGAGTAAAGAAGATGTTAATAGTTAATGAAGAGAGATCTTGCAATGGAAGAGAATTTCGATATTTGGTAAATAAAGACTTTTATTAACTGTTAACAATGCAAAGATTACCATTAGATAAGGCATACGTTTGACAGTATTTCCTTGTGATAGTAGTCGTTATTATTCATAATAAGCAATAATGTATCAGATAACAACCTTTATATCTGAAGACTTGGGAAGAAAAACAAGTTCCTACAAAGTACAGTGTTAATGAACCCCTTCCAAAAAAATATGAATATGACATAAAAAGGTATGAAGTCAATAAGCACACGGGCAAAAACATACGTAATAATAAGGAAACACAATGATACTAATAATACACAGATATACAAATCAGCACGACAGAAATATTATCTCAATGAGAATTTTCTTCCGTAAACAGTTAACTATACGCAACTCTTCACGAGCCTTCTCATCCATAATACGCATTTCACAGAGTAAACAAATACATTAACATTTCTTGAGACACAATTACCGCAAATCGAAATGTCCTCCATATCTTTATCGGTATAATTTCCTTGAGATATTTCTCCCAAGTCTTACTCTCTGGAAGATCTTCGAGGCAAAACCATCGGGCAAAAGTTGCTTTCGAAATTCGACCCAGAGTTTTTCCTCTTCTTCTGAGTTTGCCTGAAGGAGCGAAAGAGGCCGAATCGCCAGAGAAAATCATTCGCTCGGCCATGAAGTTTTGATCGGATTACATTCGTACACCAGTTTCTTCCGGGAGAAACTTTAAAGAAGAAAGGCCGTTGTTATCGGGAGCTGTTGCGCAAGATTCTTGTCCCTCTTTTTATGATTTTAGGACCTCATTAATTCCAAACATACGCATGCTCATATGAATAATGAGACAGTTGTTTTGAATACTTTTAGTTATATCCCTGGAATAATACTGCCCGTTTTAAGCTTTGAACTGAAATACGTATTTGAAGAGAGGCTTTTAATCAAGAGAGCTCATGATTCAGGCTGTTAATACACGTGCACCGATACTTCTACACTGATACTAACACAGGCATATAAAGCTTTTTTCTCCTGTTGGTAATGGCACCAGAATGAGAAAGTCTCCTGGTTCTCATCCTGGCATCAGAGATGGCGTTGCAAGCCCCATGAATTTACTTGGCCCAATCTCACCTGGTTCCTATTCTTATGCGTTCCCAGGTGGTATATAAATACACTGACCCAAGATGTGATCTGAGGAGTCATCTAGGTTCCACTAGGAGGATGTTGAGAGTGTAGTAACTTTAGTGAAAAAGGAGTTTTCAAATATCGGAAAAATACAAACAAGTAAAAATCAACTATTTACAAAGATGATTTGGGAAATCATATTCAAGAAGGTTGCTGCTGCAACCAATGTGTCGTTTCCATCATTAGGTTCAATATTCTCACTTTACTGGAAGTTTTATTTTGGTTACAACAGAAATGTGGAATAGTTTGTCTGTTGCAGTTGTGGAATCTTCTGATCCCCAAATGCTTAAAGAGAAGAAATTCACTCCTGCTCTCTGCTGACGTCTTCTGGACTTGAGGTGTATCGGTTTGATTTTATTTCCCCATATTTATTTATTTTTCACATTTTTCTCTCTCTCTCTCTCTCTCTCTCTCTCTCTCTCTCTCTCTCTCTCTCTCTCTCTCTCTCTCTCTCTCTCTCAGATTTCCCTTTGGAGATCTTCTTGGGGTTTAGTCTGTTGATTCTGTCCATAAGGGTTTTCAGCTGATGACTTGAAGAAGAAGAAAGAATGAAACACTGCTGACATAACCTCCTCCTTACACTGAAATCACTAACTAAAAACTAACTAATTAAATCATTGAACAGAAACACTTTTTCTGCTCCTGTTTTATCCCTTGAAAATCTGCTTCCTTTTGACTGTGATGCCTGAGTTACTTAGTATTCGCATTTTGAGGCTTATAGGTCGGTTTACAACATATGTTTCTAATTTTTAAATTGAATATTTTATCTAATTATAGCACTTTTCACTGAGCCATTCTTTTGAACTTATTTTAATTTTTGTGATATATATATATATATATATATATATATATATATATATATATATATATATATATATATATATATACTAAAAGGACCTCATTCAAACTGGATGGTATCTATGGAGTATTTGTCCAGAAAAAATTATAAGCTTTCTTGGACAAACAGTTATACATGATAATTATATATATATATATATATATATATATATATATATATATATTTATATATACTATATATATATATATATATATATAATATATATATATATATATATCATATATATATATATATATTTATAATATATATCATATATATATATATATAAATTGAATACGATATGTAGTTATTTTTGTAATTTATACTTTGTCTCATAAATTACTTTGAAATATTCTATACCTTTCGATACCATATCAAAAATACGTTTGAATTCTTGGTATCTTTACTCATCAGGTCGAATATACGTCTGCATACACAACACTTGTGGAAATGATTTTTCAGTTTATTATGTAATTCATTTTTACAGAAATAATTAATTTAGCAAAATAGAAATTTAAAATTTGATACGACAGGGAGAAACGAATAGAACTCTTCTCTTGGAAGGAAATGGGAAATGGCTCCCAAGTATTCATTCAGACACAAACCGGAACAATTCTGAGGCGACGCAGTGATGCTCTTTCCTTTTTTTTCGTTTCCTTTTCGAAGCCAGACGTCGGAAACCGTCGTCGATTCTTCCATTCTATGCCTCCTTCTGGGTTCCAGGGGTGCGCGACGATGCTTTTCAGTTGAGCGACAAAAGAAGAAGGGGAGTAAAGGAACATGTTTTCAGCTGCACGGTCTTAAAAATCTGTAGGAGAGGCTTTGATATACGCTAGTAGACGTCACCTATTCTTTGAAAAAATTTGAGGATGCCACTGTTAGCTTATTGTTGCCTGATGTGCAAAATTTCTGTAGTAGAATTTGCAAACAGGCCTTTCATACACAGGTAAACTCAAACATATTCTTGTATATATATATATATATATATATATAACCCAGATAAAATATATATATATTTATATATATATATATATATTATTTACTGTATATACGTTGAAACCAAAAGCTTTTTGTACTATAAACTTCTTTTTACAAAATTCACTGATGTCTATAAACGCTTGTTATTTACTTACTAAAATATAACCTCTGCACAGATGCTTCGAAATGATTCAGAGAATTCGGTATTCAAATCACATCAAATGTTTCCATAATACCACGATCCGAGTTGTTCATAAATACTGATGTCATATGGCAGTGGGATAGGGTGAGCTAAATCCTTGAGCCCCGAATTCCAGCAGATGACCAGACGTATTAAAAGACTTATTTTACTGAAGGGCAGCACGAAGGTCGTTCGGTGGATCTCATGGAAGGATCGAATAGGCTCCGTGTAGTTTATTTTAGTTAAATCCTGCAGCTTGTAGTTTGATTAAACTGTGGAAACACATTTCACTGGTGCTAATTTCAATTGTTGTTTTTGATGGCTGGATTGAACACATTAAGAAAATGTTTCAGTAACTGATCGAATCGCATTGTTAGAAAGGAATAACAGTCGCGTCCGGATTCAGTACGGAATTTGACAATTTTGTTTTCTCACTACTCAAAATTTCTGTCAGAATGAAACAGGCCTATCCAGGATATGGTGAAAGTTGAATTTGCATATATTTCTATAATAAGAAGAAACCCAGAAAACAATCTATAAGTTTTATGCTTAATTAGGGCTATTTTCATATCGTAAAAATATTTTATTGTTTATCAGAAGAATAAAGGAAAGAGTTTTACGATTTGGATAAGAAGCGGAATCTTTCACTTTGCAGGTTCATTAAAGACACCGAAGCCAGCAGTTCTAGTGCAGTGAATGGCTTCCAGAACCGCATGCTCAGACAGTGAGTTTCCCTGATAGAAAAAAAAAACATTCTGTATTAAGTTGAACCTTTTTATATCCTGTACTCACTCAAATCTTTAGACCAGAGATATCCTGTGAAGAATGACTGTGATATGCAGCCTTCAGTCAGCAATACTCTAGATCTAGGCCGTCACAACTTAGAACATAGATCAAGATACCTTTATGATCACCATTTTATTGAGGAGAAAACGATGAATCATTTACAGCGACCCGCGCACTCCGGGACATTATTTTTGGGGCCACTTTTGAGGATGTAGGAATGACTTCAGCTTTTATGAGCCACATCTCAGAAGGGCGCCCGATCCCTACAATCAGTCAGTCAGTCAAGCAATCAGTTAGTCAGTCTCAAAAAGTTGGCTCGATGTTAGGGTTTCGTACAGTTATGACGATCACTTAAAAACTTTTTCTTCCATGGCGCGTCTCTGCGTTTTTTGAAACATTTATATGAAAGAATAACCTTTTTTCAGAACATCGACTTGATTCTGAACTTGACATTCTACAGGAAAAAGCAATTGGACGTTTGTATATATATATATATATTATAGCACAAGTTTATATATTATTTTATATATTTTCTTTTATGATATTTTGTTATACATACATACATACATACATACATACATCATACATATATATTTACATATACACTATTTTCAAACATAGAAACACAATTATGTATATATGTATATATATATGCTGTGTGTGTAACCTGGTTACAATGCCCTCTTGATTTTCTCGAATTCTTCGCATTTTTTTGTCATATGATTGCTGAATACAAAGTTAAAATCCATGCAAAGTTTTGTTAAGATGTGATGTCCGGTCAAGAAAACGGACATCACGGCCACTTTTTCTTAATGATCTTTGGTTTGTATGTGACAACTGGTCTAAAAAGCGAAGAATTTCTGTAAGATAATTACTGTTGTCTTTTACATATGTTGTCTGGTAAAAATTCCAGTAGATTCTAAAACACACACACAATCACACACACACACATTATGTATATATATATATATATATATATATATATATATATATATGAGAGAGACTGGAGATCTCTTGCAGAGAGAGAGAGAGAGAGAGAGAGAGAGAGAGAGAGAGAGAGAGAGAGAGAAAATCTCTCCTTGTGGATCGGTCGGAAAATCTGGAAAATTTATTTTATTTTCAAATGCCTGTCGATTTGCTACAGAGTTATTTTATTTTCATGTAAAGAGGATAATAACATCGACCTCCGATATGAATTTGTCAAAAAAAGAGTTGAAGATTAAAAGGACTCACAGTTTCACTAATTGCAATTCCTGTAAGAAGAACAAGTTTCAGAATTTTCTGGAAATGTTTTCATTTATAACAGTTTTTATAAGGATATTAGAATTCAATCAATAACGTATTACAGTTTATTTATATTTTCCCCTTTCTTGTATGATTTTATTCTTGACACTTGCATCCTAATGTATCAGCTGGTTAAATATTGTTATTTTATGTAAACTTTTGTAAACAAAGTTAACTCTTATTAGTTTTCAAATTTATTCTAGACGAAAAAGGTTTGGTTTACATTCTCTGAATATACTGTCATTTCACCCGTCATTTGATTAATGTTGCCTTCATTTTACCAGTTCATGAAAGAGAATTTATTTATTTTTATTTTTGCTTTTTAAAACCCATTTGTTCAAGGATGCGTATCGACTATGTTTGCAGTTTTGCAGAATGAGAGAGAGAGAGAGAGAGAGAGAGAGAGAGAGAGAGAGAGAGAGAGAGAGAGAGAGAGAGATAAGGGCGGGGGATCCTAACTCTAGCGTTTAGAAAACGAAAGGTTTTCCAGTAATGCCGATATCCTGCCAAAACGTATAGATCTGTTTTCTGACGAAATTTCTTTTACCCTCTAGGTTACGAAACGATTGAATGGTGAGATCAAAGAACATGAGGAGATCCAAGGGATAGTAATGGTTCTCTTCATTTGTTTCGAAGCATAGATACCGAAAAAAAGAACAAAAACCGATTCTTTTTTTTTTTAATAACACTGATTGACAATGAACACACTTCCTTCAAACGGGCCCTTGAAGATTTTGTTACCCATATGGTAATTTCACTTGACCCTCTCTGCTTCCTCTTAAATGGCTGTTAGCTGAAGAGTCACTCGTTAAAATGCAGCAACAACTCCTTGTTTACCCAATCCCATTCCATGCGTGAAGGCCTGATATTGTTTCATTTGCTCAGTGGTCGTTCAAAACCAGGAATTTTCTAAATACTTTTCATTTGGCCTCAGGCAACCATTCCCTTTGAAGATACCTTTATTTCGTTGAATTTTTAAGCCGAGCCATAGAACAGACTTAGTTTCCCAGGTTCCTTTATTTTTTCAGTTGCTGGGAAGCATAAGTACTTGAAGAGTGATGATATGCTTAAAGTTGAGAAGACCATTTATTATAATCCTCAAATAATTTTATGGGTCTCAAGATTTATATATCATATTTCATACCTGTGGGCATATTTGCATAAGATCAGTTCGTGCTTATGTATCTGATTTACATGTTTATGATGCTGTATATGAATATACATGAATGGATATACAAGTGAAAAACTTCTTTTAAGAAATGTAGTTTTTACCACGTCGTAAATGTTGTATACAGGTATTTTCTTGTTATGTGAACTTAAATATATATATATATATATATATATATATATATATATATATATATATATATATATATATATATATATATATATATATATATATATATATATATATATATATATATATTTATATATATATTTATAGAACCCCTTCGATAGCTTAATAAATTTTACTTACATACCTTTTTACCTAGATGGATAAAAAGATTGACAGCAAAAGAGGCTGTCATAGACGTGAAAGTAAACGCGTACAAAACCCATATTTGTAGAACGACCAAACAGAAGTCGAGTTTTCCTTTGGGGAGACGGTAAAACAGAGACCAGAAAGAAGACTCAATTCATGGTTCCTCCCAATCCCAGGGGAACCTTTCCTTGAGTCCCGTACGTGCCAGGGAAGACGAAGACTTTGGCGGGGCCAGTGCTGAATACATTGAATGGGGTTATGGATTATATCAGAACTCATTCTTCCATATTCTTTTCTGCCCACCTCCGCTACTTATTATATTCCTTGTCTGTTTTCTCTTTGTATCCTACGTGTTTCTCCCCGTGGGAGGATAGTGCTGTCAGTGACCTCACACGTGGTGCACTGTAGTCATTGCTTAAGGTATTTTGCAGCATTCCTCCCGCCCTTAGTCGCAACCCATTTCATTTTTTTTGCTGTACCTCGGTCCATATTCTCTTTCTTCCATCTTACTTTCCACCCTCTCCAACAGTTGTTTCACAGTGCAACTGCCAGTTTTTCCTCCTGTTACACCTTTCAAACCTTTCTACTCTCAATTTCCCTTTCAACGCTGAATGACCTCATAGGTCCCAGCGCTTGGCCTTTGACCTACATTTTATATTCCATTTCTTTCCTACGTGTTTCTTCTTCAGTCTAATAAAATATGATGGCGAGGTAGATTAAAGAGAAGGCGTGATTCTGAATACAAAGCTCAAAGTTGTTTTCCTTTCTATTTCTTGGTCTGAGAAGCTCAAACTTCTTGAGAAAAAAAATTCTCTTGAGAATTCCCAAATATCAATATAAGCTCATTCTAAATCTCAGCCTTCAATTCCCAAATCTCTTTTCTCCAGAGTTTGTTCCCTTTATTCTTAGACATGTAGGTTTCTTCAGTCGTAGGTCAGAGTGAAAGTAAAAGAGTTAAAATAGGAAATGAATCATTTCATCATCGTCTTCATTGTCCCTGGACCTCATTACCTCGATCTCGTTACTTCAGTTATATCCCACAAATTTTCCCTTCGGTGTTACTTCGATGATGAAGCAAACTGGGAATTTGTGTAAATAAAAAAGATTTTATTTCTCTAACAGAGGTTTTCTATTACTATTTATATTTTATATATATATTTTATATATATATATATATATATATATATATATATATATATATATATATATATATATATATATATATATATATATATATACTGTATATATATATATATATATATATATATATATATATATATATATATATATATATATATATATATATATATATATGTATATATATATGTATTATTCTACATGCATCTACATGTAGGTCAGTTACATCCGTCAATGTTTGAAATTTACGTACCTCAATTTCGTAAGGGTTACACAAGCAAAGAGGAGGCTTCATTACCATACATATAAGAGACGGAGATACAGGAGGTGGCTCCTACTTGAGGACTCATGAGAATGGATACTCCGATGGGCCCTTATCCTCTGAAACATCCAAATAAACTATTCAATTTATCATGTATACAACAGGAACCAGTATCTTGAAAATTCTAGGAGCTCAACAGCTCTTTATAGTGTTCTTTTCATTGCAGCGTATTTACCAATATATAATCGTAGTCTAGCACTTGGGATGTTTACCCTACTATTCAGAGATTCATTTTTTCATTCACTTCCATTTGACCTCTTTTCACCCACCAAGCACCAACTACTCAGTAGTCAGCTGACAGTAGTAGTAGGTGGTAACAAGAGAGGTGTACGGCACTAGGGTGGGAACATCAAAAGATGTGTTTATACCGTAAGGAAGATTATACAGTAGAGAGAGAGAGAAATATGTCGCTACGGGTAGGGCGAAGGGATTAAGAGAGAGTGAGAAGAGAAAGAGAGAGAGATATGTCGCTACTGGTTGGGTGAAGGGATTAAGAGAGAGAATGAGAAAGAGAGAGAGGGAAAGATGGAGAGAGAGTTGCTGCTACGGGTAGGGCGAAAGGACGGGTAGTTTACATGTCCTAGGGACGCCCCCGCAGCTCATTAACAATGACCCCAAATGAAAAATTGCATGGAACAAATTCTGTTCAGCAGGTCCCATTCTACCCAAAAGTAACTTACTTGACCAGTTTGCTTGATATACCCGAACGACAATTTTTTCAGCAAGCGTAAGTTTTTCTAAGTACCGAGTTGACGTGAACGGTGTCACGGAGCAACTCTCCGTAGTTAGTCAGATGGCCGAATGTCGCGCTTCTCAAACCCACAGTTCCTAAGGCTGCCGCCGCACCGAGCCTGAGGCTTTCGCGGGAAATTTAATTCCGCCAATCGTATCTCTGGCTGACCCAGGTCATGCCCTAGGGCTTACGGATTAAATACTTTTGAACCAATCATAATGTGTTCTATCGATATGATTCATAGGCCTAGGCCAACACCAGAACCATGCTTCCCTTCTTTCTCGAACCGCCGCGATGGAAAGTCACGACTTAATTTTGTTCCGAAGATCAATCCGTCACGAAGAATTCACTTCCATCGTGGACCTCTATATTTCCAAGTCCTCGCATTCATTAGCAACACCGAGGAATTCACGAGGTGGCTCTACCAGGAAGGCCTATTAGGAGACTACTCCGGAATGTGTTGTGAATGTAATTCGGTTCTTAAACCCCGCCGATTTCTTAAGATGGTGTGAACCAGCCTGGACAGCCAGTTTACATGTAGCAGACAATAATTGGCGGTGCGTCAATAAAAAGGTATCAATCTATCGGCATGGGTCCTTCTTTGAAAGTCCCTGAATGTCTCTGCAGACAATAATTGTGCTTGGCTGTGTTTGGATGTTCATCCAGACCGAGGTGCGCGTGAATATTTTTCAAAGTGGTTCCGGAACATTTGTTGTCCCTGATATCTCCAGGACCATTTTTTCGCGCATACCCACCGTGGACTGGTACAACCATCTGCAATAAGACCTGGGACCGAGCAATTCTCCCCCCAAACCTCTTAGGTGTTCAGCCATTGCCCTTGATTTGTTACCAAGGACAGTAGGACCTTCAAGAGGCCCAGCAGACTGCTACCTACGTGGGCCTACATGGTCAGACAGCAGCGACTTTGAATAAGGTAAGCACAGATTACCCCCTTTTACATTTGTTTTGCTGCTAGGTTAGGTAGGGTTTTGGAACTTACCTAGTGTGCAGTTGTTTTTGTAACCTGTGGCTACAGTGAATACAGATATTACCGCTTGCCAGAACATGACGTGCCTGCCAAGAATCATTAAAAATGCGGATAAGGCGCGCAGCGCCGTTCCATGTTCACGCCGAACTGAGACCAGATATGTTAAAAAAATCACCGTTACAAAATTTGTGCCTGTTCTAATGTAGGTAGGGAGGTAGGGAATAGCCTAACCGAGGTTTTTCTTATGTGGCTACAGGTAGCCTAGGCTGGGATTTTCCGGCCGCCCTGATGTAGGTTGGTAGGGTCAGCCTCACATGCAGTGTAGTGGGTCAGCCTCACGAACGTAGATTAGCGGTCAGCATCACTTTGGCAGGGCAGCCTCACGGTAGTAGCCTAGCGGGACAACCTTTTTGTATGCAGACTGGAGGGTCGGAAAATACGCACACTGTACGTTTCGGCAAGTAGGAAACCCGACTTTCGCTTCTGTAGTTTAAGCGGGTCAGCCTTATGTTCTGTAGCCCTGGCAGGAAAACCTTTTGTATGCAGACTAGCGGGTCGGAAAATAGCGAACACTGTACGTTTCGGCAAGTAGAAACCCGACTTTCGCTACTGTAGTTTTAGCGGGTCATCATTATGTTTGTTGATTAGCGGGACAAAAGTTTGTATGCAGACTAGCAAACATCCTTAGGTTTGTTGTTTAGCGGGACAAAAGTTTGTATGCAGACTATCGGGTCATCCTCAGGTTTGTTGATTAGCGGGACAAAAGTTTGTATGCAGACTAGCATGTCAGAAACTAGCAAATTCCTTACGTTGCGGCCACAAAACCCACCTTTTGCTTCTCCCCACCCAAAACCCCGGTTCCCAAAACTATCCCCATTACCGTTTTATTAACTTTTCTTTTGCTATTCCACTTGGGAAACAACACCAAAAACACGCTTTTCATTACCGACATGAAGCAAACCGGGAGCTATTAAAAAATAGCGCGTTTTCAATAAAATGACTTTCGGCATAAGTATGGTCCGCGGACATTCAGCAAAGCTCGTCAAGGACTAAGGGAGAGAGAGAGACAAGAGAGAGAGAGAGAGAGAGAGATTTCACTCACAGGTAGGCCGATGGGATTAAGAGAGAGAGAGAGAGAGAATATCTAGAGAGCGCCTATAAGATGGCCCATAATGAATCCGTAGAATGCAAACTAAGACAATCAGGAGAGGAACATAATCTCGTTACGTATCAACGATTCATTTCACTGGAGAGTCGAGGCTGCCTGTCATGTCTTTGTGATCCCACTTTTCGAGTTCTGCTTCACTCGAGACATTTCCATTAGTCACTGTTTTACTTCTGAATAATAATAATAATAATAATAATAATAATAATAATAATAATAATAATAATAATAATAATAATAATAATAATTATTATTATTATTATTGAAGAAATACGGGGAATGTGTTTGTGCGAAGCGCTGTGTGAAGCATTGCAAGAGAGGAATGAAAGGAAGGCCTTAAATTTCATGTACAAAGAAACTGATAGATAAGTTCTCGAACAAACAAACAAAATTAAAGAACTAAACACGAAGGGTGAAGTCAAGGCTTGTTTTTCTCGATCATGGGAACCACAAGTTTACAAAATGAGAAGGAAGCAGTAAAGTTGAGGAATTTATTTTCAAACATGTCAGTCGATTCACAGCAACAACACAGGCACCAAGAAAACAGAAAAAAAGGAACTTTCATAGAGGAGGCTGTCGTGGAACTCTAAATAAAACTGGAAAATGCCGGAATTTTACGAAGGATTTAGGAAAATGATAGAGAAAAACTGCGATAATCTAATATTGACAGGTGAGATTAATGATTTCCTGGCAATTAACTCATTGTTGGAAAGAGAAAATGAAAATGAGCTAATGAAGAGGAAAGAGGCATTCTTTAAAGCATCCAATCTTTCCAAAAGTATGACACTGGTTTTCTTGGAGTGAAACTTGTAACATGATGTATGAATACAGCAAAATTATAAGCTTTGATGCGTTACGTATAATAAACAGAAATAGCCTTGAATCTAGAGAGAATTTTAAATAAATAATTTTCACAGAAACGTTTGAAGACTGGCAAAATAAAAATAATTCGAGGAGTACCTTAAGATGTAATCTTTACAGTCACTTGATTTTTCTTTACTGAGCTAAGCTATGTGCAATAAAAAAAGGCTTTTGTGAATACTGAGCATATTACGAACGGGCAGACAGTACACCAAACAGGGTTGGTTGTGTGAATATGCATATACAGAACTGAGATCGATTATAAACGAATACTCACTCCTACAGAAAAGTGTTATTTAATAACAAACAGTAAAAGTTAGTAAACTCCAAAGCTTCATTAAGTTCACTTCGTTAATTTTTACTCTCACTTTATTATTTTTACAGGAAAATATTCGACATTTGAACTGTGCATCGCCAGTAAAACCGAGTAAGCATTCAATCTTACTCGGCGACAACGCTGGTGTTAATTGCGGTTTTTTTTTACAAAAGAATTTTAGACATTATATATTAGCAACAAATTACTCGGTGTCGACTTCTATGAACAAAAATGAAAAAATTATACAACGTAAATTCTCTCCGCCCAACTCCCCATATGGGTCACAAAAAATATATGCAAAATGGAAGTGCAAATTCCTCTGCGTTGCATGAATAATAGGGTACAGTAGATTACTTGGATTAGAAACATATCATTTATAAAACTGCTGTATTATCCAGGATTATCCTGGGCACAAAGTAAGCATCGTGCTATGTAAGGATTAAATGGAAATCTCTCTCTCTCTCTCTCTCTCTCTCTCTCTCTCTCTCTCTCTCTCTCTCTTATTTTGAAAAAAAGTTATGCGCAATTTCCTGTTTTGATTAGATAGGTGTGACCTTCATTCACTATAGAAATATTTGTCACTATATTATCTTAGCAATTTGTGCTTTCTTTCTCTAGATAAAAGATCAAATTATTTGACGTACCAGACACAAGCCTTATTCGTATATTAAATATATGCCCCTCGTCATTTGGACCTTAGAAGCTATCAACTTTATATTCCCCATTGCCACTGGGACCTGTGAAAACTAATCATGCCTGGATGTCAAACAGGACGTTAGTCTAATTGGCTAATAATCACTGAGCTTTGGCATTTAATTTGCGCATTTTTGGAGCTTAATATAGAAAAAGTATATTAACCTGCAAAGAAAGTTTATAACCCCTGAAAATTTGGCTTTCTGGTAATCATCATCATCATCATCATTATTATTATTATTGATCATTATCTTATTATTAATCAAAAATGAGAATAACCTTCAGGATGAAGATAAACGGAAATGCTTTAGAATCTAATATAAATTGGAACTGATCTGTGAGATTTGATCAAAATTCACAGGTGGAATCACGGAGACAGTGGTGCGGTTTTTGATGAATTATTGGTACCCTATTGAGGAAAAAATTATTTCACTCACCCCAATTCTTGGATGGAATCATGACTCCTGTAAGTTGTGAGATGTCATCTACAATGTCCGGATACGTATGTGTACAAACGCACACACATACACATACCAACACACACACACACAATATATATATATATATATATATATATATATATATATATATATATATATATATATATATATATATATATATATATATATATGATTATATATATATATATATTCACATCTCAAAGTCGTTAATGAAATAAGAACAAATCAAAGAATAAAACAAAATAATTGTATAAATGACGCAAAATTATTGGATAACTAATTATAAAAAGTCTCTCTAATCTCTTAATCAAAAACTCTCTCTCTCTCTCTCTCTCTCTCTCTCTCTCTCTCTCTCTCTTAAAACCTCCACACTAAAGTTTCATCACTTCTCTGGGAACTCTGAAATATCTCCCCTGTGATGATGAACAAGGGGGTTTCTGAGGTGTATACCTGTGAGCCATAACCGTTAGAATGGCCCACCCTGCAACTTTCACCTCTCGTTCTCCTCCTCTGCGCTCTATCCAGGAACTCTCTTTTCACAGTAACTCTTTTGCTTGCCTTTCTTATAGCTCTGGCATTTATAACTTCCGAGAAAGTGTTTCTGTTCGTGCGACGTGCAATGTTATTGCAATTTCAATTACAGGTTTAGCATTCATGAATAGGTTTTCCTTTACGTTCCTATGCTATATGAGAATAAGTTGATGTCTCCTAGAGAGGTTTAAAGTTTACATTAATGGAATTGGAACTGGTTATGTTGAAGTGTTCGCTCTCTTAAGTGTTCAAGACTTCTAAAAATATAATGATTATTATGAATACCTAAAAGATTCCGTGTTTTAGTTAGGGAAGAGTAGAACATTTTGATTGAAGTTGCTTCCTCTTGGGTTCGAAGTCTGGAAAGTAGAAAACTTCAGTTGTTTTATTGTTTTAGAATATCTAATTCAGGTAAAAAACGTCCTAATGGCAATACTACATTATAACGCTAAAGCATCTATGACAGTGGTCGATAAAGCTGATTGCCTGAAGATTGAAATGATTTTTGCATGCAATTTTAGCTATATTGCAATCCCTCTAAATATTTACTTGTTTGTATATCACAACTAGTATGTTACTTTTTCAGCTGTTGGCAAAATTGAATTAAAAATAGTTTGAAAGACATATTCAACCTCCCAGAATTATCTGTTAACAACAGACGAGGAAAATTTAATTATATATTTAAATGGAAAAAAGTACAAGTTTCCACTTCCTTGGATAGGCGTCATTTTCACTAATTAAAATGATACAAAATTCAGGATCAATGTGCTTGGAAAAAGGTACTGTGATAAAAACTAATATTTCATTTACACTGTTTCATAAAAATAGAGCGAAAAGGTTCACCCTCTCTAAAGGTCTATCGCTTCTTTTCATAGCCCGGGAAACATCAAGCTAGACATTCTGACACATCACTTTCCAAAGAGAGAGAGAGAGAGAGAGACGTCTAACTCCCCACCCCTAATACATAATTCTAGTTTAGGACCGATGATGAGGCCTTCTCCGCGATTAATCCAAAATATTTCCACCCCATTAACTCGGGGAACATTGATTCTGTCAATAGCTTCTTAAATTTGTCTCGTTGGACGGAAAAAGTTAACAATGCCTCAGTGGATCTCTGATGATTGGATGATTTTATGACGACTCTTGAAGGAAGTTGGAGCTGGAAGACCGAAAACGTGATTACTATATAGAACTCTATTTCACAGATAATGGCTGTTCAGCTGGAGAATTCTGTTCTTACCAATTTTACCCATTATTATTATTATTATTATTATTATTATTATTATTATTATTATTATTATTATTATTATTATTATTCAGAAGATAAACCCTATTCGTATGAAAACAAACCTACAGGGCCAGTGATTGAAATTCAGGCTTCCAAAGAATATGGTTTCCATTTGAAGAAAGGTACGGAAGATAGCTTTAAATACAGACAGAAGAGATTAGTTATTAGAAAAGGAAAATTAGAATAATAAACTAATAGAGAGAGAGAGAGAGAGAGAGAGAGAGAGAGAGAGATTGTAGAGTGATTGGTCACCCGTGATAAGAAGTAGTAAGAGAATTAACATGGAATCCTCCTTAAAACAATACAAAACTTGTTCATTTCTTTTAGGTAATCAAATATAATCAGATGAGTTAACTCTGCTATGTTAGCATGAATTAAAGACGGCTTTTGCTTCCAGTTTACGTGATTTTCTCTCTCTCTCTCTCTCTCTCTCTCTCTCTCTCTTCCTCTTCGTGACCTACTCACAAAACTGATCACTAGGCTCTTCCTTATAACACACAAACGCCAGAGTGCACGGGGACACTTGATTGCAATTTTGAAGTAAAAAAAATAAAAATAAAAACTCTCAAAGAACCTTTCCCCGTTTTAACCACGAAAACGACATCCGGCCAGCGAGCAGCTCGTCATCCTCTTTCTGAAAGCGAGGTTGACGTCAAAGGCCACTCGTTCAAGAATATTTATGGGAATAAACTGCAGGCTCGGTTACGTCCCACTCAGTCCAACATTCCATCACGTCAGGTAAATCGTCCTGAGCACGAGACAGGTATGGCGGGCACGATACTGAGTTTATGATAGAACGATCCTACCAGAATACGATCATTCATCTGGTTATAAAGGAAAAGGTTTTCCAGTGATGATCGTTTAGTGGTGCAGTACAGGAGTTTAAAGAGCCTTCATTTGCAATTGAAATAGAACATTAATGGAGTTCTGGAATCAGGATGTGTTTTTTGTCTCTCTTGCACTATTTTCCATTGAATTAAAAGTGTTATATAATGAGTATGCTTGCGGATGATTGTAAGCATTAACAAAGGGGGAATGAATTTATTTCCTGGATTCTCATCAGTATTTGGTCACACTTTTCCATTTTTTTTTTTGGAATAATCAAATCATTCAATTACTCGCCCTCCAAACTTTTTTCATGAGGAAAAGTGTGCTCAAACAGGATTGACAGTGAACTCTGAAACACAAAAGTCATTAAAAGTTAACAGAATTAGCCAGTAATTCTTAAATTCAAGACAAAAATGTCATGGTTTATGATATGAAAAATAAGAAGTTGGAATGAAACAGGATAAAAATGCGTTAATTGGATAAGAAGAAAGCTTTCTGAGCAATCGTTAGATCAGAATCAAAGATGTAAATAGTGAAATGTCAGAGGTTAATACAGAATAGAGCGAGTTAGTATTGCTAAATAAAGTATGAATTGATGACTCTCTTTCTAGTCTATAGAACATTGTTTTCACTTCATTTCAGGACGTCTTTACCCATTTACCTGTATTATATGGAATTTTAGCAAAATACAAAAATAACCAGGGATATAAAAATGACTGATTTTCCATCTGATAAATATCAAACACAAATACGAAAAAAAGTGCGTGTCTGAAATTGACAAAATAGGAGAGCAGTTTTTATAAGGAAATGAAAGAAACAGAATAGAACCTTTAACATGCAATAAATCAACAAAATATATTGTGTAGCTATGGCTGGCAAGACCAAACTGAGCTGAAGGCTTTTATGCGTACTGAAATTGAACATCAGTTAAGTCTTAACTTAAAAAAAATTATGAAAGGTATTGGCTCGATTAGAAAAGACGCGGTTAAAGCGCAAAGGAACCAAATAGATACAATTTGCGCTGTATAAAATTTCCGTGAAAACTGTCGGGCGTTAAAGGAAGTGATCTGATGAAATATAGTGAAATTATTGAACTAAAGGAAACTCATTATCATGAGACAGAAGTATGACGACCTCGATGATAATGAACAAGGATGCTAATTAGCAAAGGATTATATTATACGATGCAGGAGAACGTTTTTTAGAAATAAGGAACCAATTACAAGTCCAGATGCCAATGATCCGAAAAAAACAGCGGAATATTAATATTTCCATTAATTAATCAATCTTACTGAATTCACTGGTATATTGCAATTTTTATTCAGACGTGATTAAGTTAACGTTGAAATGTTGAATCCGTAATCATTTTAATATGTAGGTGTCATCTGCTGTACATCATTTTACAAAAATCAGGAGCAAATGTAGGTCCATTTATGCATAAAAATATTTTATGATTAGAATGTTTTGCAATAGGTCATTATCTGTACTTATTTAGAAGTCAAAACAACTACTCAGAGTATGTAATTTTCCTTGGAATACAGGAAAGCTAACAATAATGGTTAACTAGAAATTAGGCGCTTGAAAGCGTTCTTGATATTTCCCAAAGCAATTTAGGCTCCATGATCTCCGTTCTGATTGCATTTCGTCAACTTAATATAACGTTCCTTCGCAGCAACTTATGCGCAAACCAACGAGGGATATGCTGTCCGTGTAAGTTCCCAGGTACCGCCATTTTTTGTGAGTTTTTATCTCATGTTAAACAACATTACAATGTTTTGGTGACCTGCGAAAGTGGAAAAAAAAAATTGTGGGTGTGTATTCGTGTATGTATAGTATTTCCACGAGATTTTTTTTTTTTTATTTCAACCATATTGCCACCAGAACACCTGCATAAAGCGCATTCTGGAACAACATAAGTAAAAATTGTCTTTATAGTTACCAGGAAAAGCAATATGTGTCTGTCAGTCACTAACTAGCACTCGCTAATAAAACTCATTCTAGAGTAACGTCCGTAAAAACTGTCCGGCTAATCTTCATTCGGGAGGACAAACGACGCGGGGAATTGGGTCATATCCAGAGGAAATTAAGGCTGCGAAGCTTTGTGGTCTTCTCTCAAAGGCGATTAAATGGGTCATTGGGACGGCTCCCCTTTTTATTTCCAGTAGACAGGAATTGGAAAAAGTTAACTATACCTTAGTTTTACCAGACCACTGAGCTGATTAACAGCTCTCTAGGCTAGCCCGAAGGATTAGACTTATTTTACGTGGCTAAGAATCAATTGGTTACTTAGCAACGGAACCTCAAAAAACATTGTAAATCCGAACCACATTATAGCGAGAAATGAATTTCTATCAGAATTGAACTCCGGCCCATCGAGTGACAGTCCGAAGCTCTACCGACTCACAACGAAGGGCTAGACAGGGAATTGGAAGCAAAGGCTAATTCTGAAGTTCACAGAAGATACAATGCCGGTGAAGCGTAAAGTAGCCTTAGGCTTTTGGTGTAAAATAAAACGTTCCAAGACAGGACATAATTCTATTCTAAAACTGCATTGCCTGAATAGAATCCTACGTTGTCAAATTAAAGGGTTTGCATCTTGTGACAACGACTTAATGTTTGTCCGAGGTAATTAATAAATAATCTCTCTCGCAAACACTTTCTTGATGCTGGTCTTGTGAACCATCCCGTGAACAGTCGCTCTTCCTTCGTTCTAGTCCTTGCAATGGAGACACACTTAGATGGACCGGTTGTTGTAGATCTCGTGCCGGCAAGAACCGGTTTCTAACGTCATTAAATTCAGCTACCAAGAATAGTAAAAATTATCTTATTTTATATCCTCTACATATGTATACCCACCTCGCTTTGGTACGTACGACTAACAGCTAATTAGAGCCATTGAAGACACTGATTGAAAAACAATTCTAAACTTTACTAATTATTTGAAATAGGTAATGGTTTCTAAAGTATCTCATTGATGCATCTGGGTCTTTAGTGAAATCTTGACCTCATCTTACAAGAGACCCATCATCGCTTTGGAAAGGTGATAACTTTTTTTTTTTGTCAGTGCCTCAGTTACGCCTGTAATTGGTATGTTATGTGTTGGTCTTTTTAAGGACTCGTTTCACTGTTATTTTCATAAGTTTCATATTAAATCCACTTTCTCTTCACATAAGGACTGATCACCAAGATAACGGCTTTTTCGTCTTGGTCAGCATGGATGCGTTCACGATAATAATGATAACAACAACATTCCCCCGCGCAGTCTACGTTCGAAATTACTCAGTGACGCAAATTAATAATCCTGACTTTGCTTCTGCCATCGCCGTTAGCGAGGATTTGAAGATAAGTCGTTTGGTAGGGTTTCTGCTCAATGATCTCGTGGTGATTTGTCGTTGTTCCCTGTTGTTGCGAAAGCTTTCAGCTCTTTTGCATCTTCGTATCAAGCTGTTATAACCATCGAAAGACTACTCCCGCTTTCTTTGTCGTCATTATAATATTTAAACTGGATATAGAATCGTTTTGCGAGTCACAAGCTTCGTACTTGAAAAACAAATATGGTATTTCATGAGTGGATGGAAAAGGTCAATCGCATGAGGTTCTTGTGAGATAGAGAGAGAGAGAGAGAGAGAGAGAGAGAGAGGGAGGGAGAGGGGGAGAGAGAGAAAGAGAGATTACGATCTATTAACAGGTAATTATAAAACCATGAGCTACTAACAGTAAATTTCTGTATGTAGAAAAGCAAAATAGAAACCAGACATTTATCCTTTTTGAGAACAATTGGATGAACAGCCGCTGTAAAATATTTGCCACAGTAGGCAGAGTGGAACACAGAAAGACACAGATGTCCTGGTAGAACAGTAAACTTAAATTGCGCGAAAGTATCTATATTGGAAATACTTTAACAGTGTCCGATTGGACGCGTTGAAAATAAGATTGTTGTTTTGTGCCGGTATATGAATTAATGCCACCTGTCATTTACTCAGCCGAAGCGAGGTCAGAACTGGTATTGTCTTCAGCTTTTGGGGAGGGGGAAGAATTTAAACTGGTTTCAGAAGTTTTTATATAATATTGCAGTTATTATTATTATTATTATTATTATTATTATTATTATTATTATTATTATTATTATTATTATTATTCAGAAGATGAACCGCGTTCATGTGGAGTAAGTCTATAGGGGCCACTGACTTAAAATTTTGAAAGAATATGGTATTCATTTGAAAGAAGTAACAGAAAGTAAGAGGAAATGCAACGAGAAGAGATCGGTTTTCAGGAACGAAAAAGGATAAATTAATAAATTAATAGATAAATAGATAGAAATATAAATGCTATGTTTGTGAAGTACTTAGTGGAATATTACAATTTTAACGTCACGCTGTGTTGCTAAAGATATGACAGTCATCATTATGTCGAATGATAGGGAAACCAGACATCAGGAGATTTGATCAAAAGCCTTATCCCGAACGACTATTCCTAGATTGAAGGGACCGTAGCTGCAAGGGATGAAAATTAGGAGATCGGGTTTTCTATCGCAAAGAAATTCAAAGAATTCCAAGTTCACAGTCGCGGAAAGGACTCTTCCTTCATTCCTGCCTTCCTTCCTTCCTTCCTGTTGAAAAAGAGGAACGAATCAATGGAGATGCGTGAAAATGTAACGGTATAGAGATCGCTGAAATGCATCGAGGGGATGAGCAGAAAACATCTGATTTACAAACTTTCCGGAGATGTAAATCATCAGAACGTCTCTCCCGCTGAAGATGCAAATGGCCCTTTCCAAGTTTCAGGAAAAAAATGTCTGGTATAAATGATTACCTATTTTTATTCTTGCTCGGTGCCAAGAATATGTGTAATCTGTTATCCGTTTTATTGGAAAATAGTAAATATATATACGGTATCAGTTTTATTACCTTTGCCTGTGTGTACACTATGCAGGCATGTACAGAGAGAGAGAGAGAGAGAGAGAGAGAGAGAGAGAGAGAGAGAGAGAAGCCTGGTATGAGGTTACTTTGCTTTTAAAAAGATTTGTACATGTATAAATGTGTATGTGTGTATGTATAAGTATATGTGTTTATGTATAAATGTGTATGCGTATATGCATAGATACGTATGTGTGTTTAAATATATATGTGTACCAACAGGGAACTTGTAAGTTCAAGTATCTTATGTCAAATGACGAAACTGGAAAAAACTTCTCAGTGAATATGTGAGAAGGTTATTTTTGTTGAAGAAAAAAAAACACAAATAAGTGGCATGACTCAAGGTGTCATTGTTTTATTGTAAAAGGTAGATGGTCACCATTAATTTCTGTGTTTAACTTGACAAATAAAGATACATTTGTTATCGGCAAGAACAACATTAAATACGATGCAGGTCATAAAATCTATTTTTAGTACTGCCTCAACGAAATTTCATTAGTGTGTTGGAAATGAGATGCTGGCCTAACATTTCAGCAAGAATGGGAAAATTGGAATATAAAATAGGGTATACAGAGTCACTATTTGTTTATCAAACAATTCTTAATAGTAGTAAACTGACTCTGAACTCTATCCTCGTTTCGAAAGAAAATAACTAATGTTTATTGCAATAAAAAATAGAAGTTTAACACACAACAATTTGTATCATAATTTCGTTTTGGTTCTGTGATTACCTGTAAACTTTAATTTCTTAAAATCTACTCCTGTAACGCTGTGATTTTGCCTACGTTGCCATAAATCCTTTAAGCCTTTTACCCTCGATTTAGCAAATTCCACAGGTTTTTGTCTGCGATACAACGAATACTGTAGCCTTTACCTGGGATAAGTTAATCCTGTAACATTTACCTGTGATACAAAAAATCTTGTAACCTTTAACTGCGACATAACAAATCCTGCAGCCTTTTACCTGGAATATTACAGATCCTGCAGTCTTTTATCGGACACTACACATCCTGAAGTCTGTCACCTGCGATCTACAGATGCTGCGGCCTTCACTATATTTATTTTGGTCTATTACGTCCACGTAATTCATGTTAAAAAAGTAAAAAAAAATTTATTGCCATGTTCAGAGATTTTGTGAAATTGCTATTAATTTCAGTCTGACCACAACTTTTTCGCAATATTTATAACAAGAAATTTAATCCCTTGCCTTGCTAATATATACATAAGGAGTGTGTTTAAGTGTGTGGTCTGCATTACCTAACGAATTAAAGAACCACCATCACCAATTTCCTTTTCCGAGATCAGGCAGGTGCTTCCCCTCTTAAAGAGAGTAGAGTAGAGTGTGTGTGTGTGTGTGTGTGTGTGTCCTTGGCAGATATCGCATGAAGAATTTCAATCACGTTGAAGGGTCATGTGTCAGTCTGTTGGTGTCCTGGGAGTAATAATGGACCTGATCAACAGGCCCTCTCAATTTAGTTGATTACCTCAAATTACTGGACGTCAGGAGAGTGGCACTGTAAGAATAAAGGTAATATTTTGTAGGTTTAAATTTTGTGATGTTTTGTATATTCTCTGATGATCATCCCAAACCTTTCACTTTATTCTTTCTCCTTTTTTTGCAGTTGGGAAGGAAAATAATATTTTCCAAATTTGTTCATTCATTGCATGTAATCATATATCTCGTGTTCCATCTTTTGAAAGTTGATGCCAAAGTAATTTGAACCATACCTTACAGATACAAAGCTATATAGCTGGTTTCGTACACGTACACACGCGCGCGCGCGCGCGCACACACACACACACACACACACACACACACACACACACTGCATCAACTTCCTCATTGGAGGGGTCGATATCGTACTCGGTGCATCAACTTCCTCATTGGAGGGGTCGATATCGTACTCGGGTAGCACTCTCCTAGGCCCGCGTTCGATTATCCGGCCGGCCAATGAAGAATGAGAGAATTTATTTCTGGCGATAGAAATTCATTTTCTCGGTATAATGTGGTTCGATTCCACAATAAGCTGTAGTCCCGTTGCTAGGTAACCAGTTAGTTCTTAGCCACGTAAAATAAGTCTAATCCTTCGGGCCAGCCCTAGGAGCTGTTAATCAGCTCAGTGGTCTTGTTAAACTAAGGTATACTTCTCTCTCTCTCTCTCTCTCTCTCTCTCTCTCTCTCTCTCTCGTCTAGTGATGCACATGAAGAGGTGCTGAGATCCATCATCACCATCGTATCATAGTATTTCAACCGTTGTTGCATTTTAGGCATATATATATATTATATATAATATATATATATATATATATATATATATATATATATATATATATATATATATATATATATACATACATATACATATATTTTATATATGTATATATACTATATATATGTATGTATATATATACATTATATATATATACACCCACACAACTGTCTAGTCTCTTGTAACATATTTATATGTATTTTCAACAGTCACAGTTTCTCTTAACTTGTTGGTTTACTTGTAATTTGTCCACTGG
>NC_089747.1:53097950-53102950 GCF_040412425.1 Macrobrachium rosenbergii
TATATATATATATATATATATATATATATATATATATATATATATATATATATATATATATATATATATATATTAGCCTTTGTTATATTAAGAAGGATGGTTTTACTGACCTTCACTTTTATGAGGTTATAAAATATTCTTCACATTTTTCAGGTGTTTTTCCTTAACGCTTTGGAGAAGGAGCATTGGGTGAGGTGGAGCATGGCCCACTTCAGATGGCCCGAAGTTCCAGTATTTAGAGTTAATGGGAGATTTTTACACTTACTGAATCTCTTTTCTCGATAGCGAGTGCCTTTTATAGTCCTACGCTGAGTCTTTCAGAGAAGTCTTGCGTTTAACCATATCAAAGAGGGATTGAGCTTTCAATAGGAAAAATAAGCATTTCCTACTTCCTATTTCATTAGCAGTATTTCCATACTTTTTGCTTATTTTCCTTTTATTTCAGAGAATTTTCCATCTCTCTTTCTACACACACACACACACACACACACACACACACACATATATATATATATATATATATATATATATATATATATATATATATATATATGTGTGTGTGTGTGTGTGTGTGTGTGTGTGTGTGTGTGTGTGTGTATGATTATAATCACTTTAACATGTGATTCGTTCATCACACATTACCACAGGTGCACAATAAGAGATTTAGTAGGGCCTGCCTGTTTCGACTTTCATTCCAAGCCAGTCGTTAATGGCTTGGAAATAAAGTCGAAACCGTCAGACCTACACCCCCTCTCTTATTTGTTCTGCCTGTAAAATTATATATATATATATATATATATATATATATATATATATATATATATATATATATATATAGCTATATATATAATATATATATATATATATATATATATATATATATATATATATATATATATATATATAATATATATAATATATATATATATATATATATATATATATATATATATATATATATATATATATATATATATATATATATATATATATATATATATATATATATATAAGCATTAAGCTACAAACATCCTTTTTAATATCCAATTTGCTCTTACCTCGGAAATAATATAGTTTTCATATATGTTACCGAAGGGGAATTTTTTAGTTGATAATAAGTTCTGTCGTCCTGTGGGCTCGAACCAGCGAAGGACAAGAACTCAGGACTACAGTGACGCCTTAGACCACAAAGCCAACAAGTGAGGTATATAAGTAATTACCGACCCTCACCTACAAATCACCGTTGAACTCGGGTATTTGTATTTAGAACCATTATCAACCCACCTCTGCAATGCTAACCTTGTAGTGCATTTGTCGCATGTAGCCATATTATGAATGAAATTTTATCACATCACCGTGATTCATATACAAGCATTAAGCTACAAACGTCCTTTAATATTCAATTCGCTCTACCTCGGAAATAATATATTTTCATATGTTACCGAAGGGGAATTTTTAGTTGATAATAAGTTCGTGGTCCCGTGGGCCGAACCAGCGAAGGACAAGAACTCAGGACTACAGTGACGCCTTAGCCCACAAAGCCAGCAAGTGAGGTATATAAGTTATTACCGACCCTCACCTACAAATCACCGTCGAACTCGGGTATTTGTATTTAGAATTAGTATCAACCCACCTCTGCCATGCTAACCTTGTAGTGCATTTGTCGGACGTAGCCATATTATGAATGAAACTTTATCACATCGCAGTGATTCATATACAAGCATAAAGCTACAAACGTCCTTTAATATCAATTAAGCTCTATCTCGGAAATAATATATTTTCATATATGTTACCGGAGGAATTTTAGTTGATAATAAGTTCGTGGTCCCGTGGAGCTCGAACCAGCGAAGGACAGAACTCAGGACTACAGTGACGCCTTAGCCCAGAAAGCCAACAAGTGGTGCTGTATAAGTTCTTACCGACTCACCTACAAATCACCGTCGAACTCAGGTATTCGTATTTAGAATCAGTATCAACCACCTCTGCCATGCTAACTTTGTAGTGCGTTTGTCATGTAGCCATAATATGAATGAAATTTTATCACATCACCGTGATTCATATACAAGCATTAAGCTACAAACGTCCTTTCATATCAATTTACTCCACCTCGGAAATAATATATTTTCATATATGTTACTGAAGGGGAATTTTTTAGTTGATAATAAGTTCGTCATCCTGTGGGCTCAAACCAGCGAAGGACAAGAACTCAGGACTACAGTGACGCCTTAGCCCACAAAGCCAACAAGTGAGGTACTGTATATAAGTTATTACCGACTCTCACCTACAAATCACCGTCGAACTCGGGTATTTGTATTTAGAATCAGTATCAACCCACCTCTGCCATGCTAACCTTGTAGTGCGTTTGTCGCACGTAACCATAATATGAATGAAATTTTATCACATCACCGTGATTCATATACAAGCATTAAACTACAAACATCCTTTAATATTCAATTCACTCTACCTCGGAAATAATATATTTTCATATATGTTACCGAAGTGGAATTTTTTAGTTGATAATAAGTTCGTCGTCCCGTGGGCTCGAACCAGTGAAGGACAAGAACTCAGGACTACAGTGACGCCTTAGCCCACAAAGCCAACAAGTGAGATACTGTATATAAGTTATTACCGACTCTCACCTACAAATCACCGTCGAACCCGGGTATTTGTATTTAGAATCAGTATCAACCCGCCTCTGCCATGCTAACCTTTGTGGTGCGTTTGTCGCACGTGAGCCATAGGCTATGAGTGAAATTTTATCACATCACCGTTCATAATATGGCTACATGCGACAAACGCACTACAAGGTTAGCATGGCAGAGGTGGTTGATACTGATTCTAAATACAAATACCTGAGTTCGACGGGTGATTTGTAGGTGAGGGTCGGTAATAACTTATATACCTCACTTGTTGGCTTTGTGGGCTAAGGCGTCACTGTAGTCCTGAGTTCTGTCCTCACTGGTTCGAGCCCACGGGACGACGAACTTATTATCAACTAAAAATTCCTTCGGTAATATATATGAAAATATATTATTTCCGAGGTAGAGCGAATTGATATCAAAGACGTTTGTAGCTTAATGCTTGTATATGAATCACGGTGATGTGATAAAATTTCATTCATAATATGGCTACGTGCGACAAACTCACTACAAGGTTAGCATGGCAGAGGTGGGTTGATACTGATTCTAAATACAAATACCCGAGTTCGACGGTGATTTGTAGGTGAGGGTCGGTAATAACTTATATACCTCACTTGTTGGCTTTGTGGGCTAAGGCGTCACTGTAGTCCTGAGTTCTTGTCCTTCACTGGTTCGAGCCCACGGGACGACGAACTTATTATCAACTAAAAAATTCCCCTTCGGTAACATATATGAAAATATATTATTTCCGAGGTAGAGCGAATTGATATCAAAGGACGTTTGTAGCTTAATGCTTGTATATGAATCACGGTGATGTGATAAAATTTCATTCATAATATGGCTACGTGCGACAAACTCACTACAAGGTTAGCATGGCAGAGGTGGGTTGGATACTGATTCTAAATACAAATACCCGAGTTCGACGGTGATTTGTAGGTGAGGGTCGGTAATAACTTATATACCTCACTTGTTGGCTTTGTGGGCTAAGGCGTCACTGTCCTCCTGAGTTCTGTCCTTCGCTGGTTGAGCCCACAGGACGACGAACTTATTATCAACTAAAAATTCCCTTCGGCTAAGATATATGGAAATATATTATTTCCGAGGTGGAGCGAATTGATATTAAAGGACGTTTGTAGCTTAATGCTTGTATATGAATTACGGTAATGTGATAAAATTTCATATATATATATATATATATATATATATATATATATATATATATATATATATATATATATTATATATATATTATATGTATATATATAAAGCAGAAAAAACTAGATTTGAACACACCATGGAAATTAGTTTCACCTGGAAACAGACGGATAATTAAGAGGGAAATCTTATTCACGGTTTAAATTCCCCTCCTGAAAAGTTTATAAATAAAAAAATCTTTGGTATATAACACGCAGACGAGTTGACTAGTGGCGTTAGCAAAGAATGTTTATGCTATATTGACAATATCGGAGAGAGAGAGAGAGAGAGAGAGAATTTCCTATCATATACTAATTCTGAACCTCTTTCATGTTAGTAGATATTTTCTGGGTGGAGTATACTGATTAATAGTATGCGTAAATTTTAGTATACTGAATGAGGAATGTCATTTCATCTTTCACATCATGGAAATTTTTCATTCTTCATCACTTAATTATTTTTACATTTTATATAATCTTTTTAGTCTGTGTACTTCTACTTTATTTGTTATTTAAATCAACATACAGTAACGCAAATTAGCAAAATTTTAATGCAAACCGCAAATGCTACTACCAAACTGAACGAGGGACATTAACAAGTTACCAATATTTAATTTTCATTCCCCCTTCTCTTGGCTGGTGTTCAATGCTAATGTCCAATTCTTTTGAGACTAACGGGTAAACTGCCACATATTGTTACTGCCATCTCTCCTCTGTCGTTAAATATCCTTCTTGTACACAAACGCGCAACAGTAGGCCAATTGCCAACAAGAAACGGTTACTCAGGTCAAGCCTCTGGCCTGAAATGATCAGGGACTTAGAGTATGTTGAAACGCCAATGGCAAATCAGTTACCCATAGAACGAGAACCTTCTGTGGATGCACTCCTCTTCGTATCATTTGTATCAGAGACAAAACTCATTTCATAAACAGTATCAGTTTGTTGGTCTACATATATGTGTATACATACATACATACATACATACATACATATATATATATATATATATATATATATATATATATATATATATATATATATATATATATATATATATATATATATATATATATATATATATATATATATATATATATATATATATATATATATATATATATATATATATATATATATATATTATATATATATATATATATATATATAT
>NC_089747.1:53107950-53110450 GCF_040412425.1 Macrobrachium rosenbergii
CTTTCTTCTGTCTAGCAGTTCTTATCAGCTTTCTTCCACCTTGTATATGGGTAGCCGTGAATGACCGAGTCTTTATCTTAGTAAGGCACTTTATAACTTCTGTAAGAGTGAAACTCAGTCTTAAGATTTCTCTCTCATTAGTCTCCGGGCACTCACGAAATTTTATCCAAGTCCGCAAACGCTTGAGGCTCGCAGTGTCACCTTCACAGACCACTCACACTCCTTTACTTTGTGCCTTGCCTCTGTCTCTCTTTTCTGTTTTTCTGTGTCTTTGCTCTTGAATTTTTGCTTATATTCGCTGACCCCTGTTTTTAGCACCTCCTCCTAGTTGTTCCATTTCGACTTTGGAGGTGTGTTCTATAGAATCCCTGTTGTTATTTGGCTGTGACCCCTTTCGGGAACACCTCCTGTTCTGTTCAGCCCTTGGGATGTGCCTTAGGCATCTTGGTTTGGGCAGTTGGTCAAAGGCCTTCTTTAGCACGCCCTTAAAGGTTGGCACTGTTAAGCTTGCCCTCCCAGTTGGTCCAGCTGTTAAGCCTGACCTCTTAGAGGAGGAGTCTAAGTCCACAGCTTCTCCTCTCACATTAAATCTAAGCATTCAAGGGTCAACTTGTTTCAGATTAATTCTTGGCACTCTCACTTATCATTAGAGGTGTGAGACTATCGTCAGTCTTATGTAGTGTTGTAAACATTGAGGGATCCTTCGCCTGGGGATTTTCATTAAACCACTGTGCATACATCCCTTCTTCTACGGGATACTCGACCATAATTGATATGGGCCAGGTTGGTGGTCTCGCATAAGGGAGTCATTCACGGTGTCTTGCTTTATTCTTGGGGTATTTCACTTGTGTCCGTTTTCCTCGCTCGCCTATCTGTAAGACGACATGGATTCCATTATTCGTCCCTTCTCTATTCACCCTCCTTTTATCGGTAATTTCTCTGCGTGGCTTATTCTCCGTTATCACTTTTCTCTATTTATCAGACTCGATTTATAATTCTATTATACATACATTCGGTAAGACAAATCATATCTACCAAGAATCGTTATAATCACTGCCTGACTATAACCAGAACGTTATTCTTGCGAATATAACGTACGCCTGAATGCCTGTGATATTCCTTCACAATGCAGCCAGGCGTCCTAGGAATCTGTTTTCACTTAACAATTCATGAATACAGCCCCAGCCATTGTTTGCCTCGTGGTTTGGAAATCTAACGATGGAGAAGCAATACCTCATGAATAAAGACCACCAAGTAAGGAAGGACGTTTGTAAACCGAAGCTGTGTAACCATTTGACGTCAGAATGGGAGGGAGCGAGAGGATTACGTTGGGCAGGACTGAAACTTAATTGTCTGTCCACAGACCAGGTTGCAGCCGGTTGCTTGCGTGGCCTTCGCGCTGGGAGGTCTCTTTATTGCCAACATTCGTAACATTGTTTCTTAGCTAGTAATTGTTATTTTCCTTCCCGGTGTTTCATATTCAGTTTATTCTTCATTTTAATGGAATCTTTTAAAGGAGTCTATTGATCACTGAGGGATGAGAGATCAAAATTGTTATTTTCATTAACGTCAATTCATCTTAATAATCACTGGAAAATGACGACAAACGCACCCTTCAGTGCATTCTTTTAAGCAGCGCATTCTTTATATATTCTTTTAAATTACGTTCTTATAATTGCATTCTTATTAACAGTTCTGATGTAATTTAAAAAAAAGAAACATTATAGTTCAAAAGAGGAAATGAACAGAGGAACATTCCTTCTTCGTAACTATAAGGTTTGATGTTTGTATCATTTTACCTGGGGCACTTACGACAGTAATGCCAATAACATCCATGAATACAATATAGTCATATACACTTTCATTTATCAATTTTTCTTTGACGTTTTTTAATCTGTAATTTTCCTCACGATCGATCGAATTCGCACTGCGCAAATACTCGCCTCCCAAAGTGAGTCATCTTCATCTGAAAACGATTTCATGTAAACAGCTGTCGAAGAAATATTCAGCCTTCGTAGTTGAAGAGATGAAAAAAAAAAAATTATCGTTTAATTAGTGAAGCTCTGGTGCACTTTTTATTCCGTTTTATGTTATTACGGAGTGTACTTTTTAGCTTTTTGTGTCACTATTTACCAAATTACGCCTAGTTATTACAGGGGATGTGATCTCTCTATATAAATCTTGACATATATATATGCGCGATGAGCTTCCTTTGGCTTATCTATCTAACAGTTATAATCGGCATCCACAGGTACGTTATTTTTGTAATCTCTCTCTCTCTCTCTCTCTCTCTGTGTGTGTGTGTGTGTGTGTGTGTGTGTTGTGTGTTTGTGCGCAAATATTCATTACGTGATGAACTTTTGGTTTATATAACAATTATATGATCAGCATTCCCAGGTACGTTATTTGTAAGGGGTCCTCTCTCTCTCTCTCTCTCTCTCTCTCTCTCTCTCTCTCTCCAGTGACAGCAAACTCACAGGGTGAAAAACGAGGGTCCATT